>NW_007081299.1:0-359 GCF_000164805.1 Carlito syrichta
GTAAGAGGATGGGAAACAAATTTTCAGGCGAATGGAATACAAAAGAAAGGAGGAGTCACAATCTTAATCTCAGACAAAATACCCTTTAAGGTATCAAAAATTTAAAAAGATACAGAAGGCCACTATATAATGATAAAAAGTTCAATCCATCAACAAGAAATATCCATCCTAAATATATATGCACCGAACATAGAAGTACCGACTTTCATAAAGCAGCTCCTAGGTAAACTAAAAAAAGACATCTACTCCAACACCATCATAGCTGGGGACTTTAATACCCCACTTACAACCCTAAACAGATCATCAGGACAAAAAATCAGCAACGATATCTGAAACCTCAATGTGACTCTTGATCAAAT
>NW_007081300.1:0-586 GCF_000164805.1 Carlito syrichta
GGCTGGAGGGCAGTGGCACACTCACAGCCACTCCATCATCGACCTGCTGGGCTCCGGCGATCCTTCCGCCTCAGCCTTCCAAGAAGCTGGAACTACCGGTGTGCATTACTGCGCCCGGCTAATTTTTGATTTATTGTGGAGACGAGGTCTCGCCAAGTTGCCCGGGCTGGTCTCGAACCCGTAAGCTCAGGCAATCCTCTCACCTCGGCCTCCCAAAGTGCTGGGATGACAGGCTGAGCCATCGTGCCCGGCCAACATCCCTAGTTTTTAAAGACAACCACACTGGAGCTGGGTGCAATGGCCCATGCCTATAATCCCAGCTCTTTGGGAGGCCAAGGTGAGAGGATTGCCTGAGCTCATGGGTTTGAGCCCAGCCCGGGCAACTTGGCGAGATCTCGACTCTACGATAAATCAAAAAATTAGCCGGGCGTGGTGGTGCGTGCCTGTATTTCCAGCTTTTTGGAAGGCTGATGCAGAAGGATCTCCTGAACCCAGCAGGTGGAGGCTGCGATGACCTCAGCCTGGATGACAGAGTGAGACTCCAACTCAAAAAAAAAAAAAAAGCCGGGCTCGGTGGCTCAGCCTG
>NW_007081301.1:0-305 GCF_000164805.1 Carlito syrichta
GCAGAATGGAATGGAAAGAAAAGTAATGGAATGGAATGCAGAGGTGTGGAATGGAATAAAACAAATAGAGTGTAATGGAGAGGATGGGAATAGAGAAGATTGGAATGGAAAGGAATGGAATGGAATGGAGAGCAAAGGAATGTAATGGAATGGATAGGAATGGAATGGAGAGGTATGGAATAGAGAGGAATGGAATGGAGTAGAACAAAATGGAGTGGAATAGAATGGAATGGCGTGTAATGGAATGGAATGGAATGGAGAGGAAAGAAGTGTAATGGAATTGAATGGAAAAAAGAGGAATGGAA
>NW_007081302.1:0-305 GCF_000164805.1 Carlito syrichta
CCCGTGGGCTCAGGCAATCCTCTCGCCTTGGCCTCCCAAAGTGCTGGAATTACAGGCTGAGCCACCAAGCCCAGCCTCAACTACTATTCTTATATCTACAATATGAAACATTTCTAGCATGGTAATGGCTACTTTTTGAGCAATTTCTCCGTGCTGAATGTTTACGTGCTTTGGCCCATTTTAATTTCACAAGTTCCTCACAAAGTATGAAGGTAAGTAGTGATGAAACCTAGATTTGGATTGAGTTTTTTTTTTAATCTCCAAATTTGTTAAACCCTTTTTCACTGCCAATCATTCTCATGACC
>NW_007081303.1:0-1806 GCF_000164805.1 Carlito syrichta
CCCGCGGGCTCAGGCAATCCACTCACCTCGGCCTCCCAAAGCGCGGGATTACAGGCTGAATCACCGAGCCCAGCTAAAAGAAAATTTTAAACAGATGCCTTTAAAGGGTTACTACGTTTCAAAATGTCAGCTTGTTATATCTAAGGATCTTCCCTGTGTTCCAGAAGAGCACATTTCTCCCAGGAGAGGTGGCTGCGGCTTAATTCAACTCAGCGATGAGGTTAATTTGGATGAGTCTGGTAGGTGAGTACTTGCTAAGCCCTCATCATACTCTGTATGTCTGGGTTTGTGGTGATACCAGGATGAATCAGCCATGATTCCTGTCCTCAAGAGGCTCCTTCTCTAGAGAGCTATTTTGGTTCTACGATTACACAGATCTTCATTGTATGTGACAATACAACACATAGCACCCAAGGATGCCCGACTTGGAAGGTCTGTTGAGAAAAGACTTTTATATCATTTTAAAGTTGTCCTAGGCCAGACACAATGGCCCATACCTGTAACCCCAGCACTTTGGGAGGCTAGGTTGGGAGGAACGCTTGAGAACAGGAGTTCGAGACCAGCCTGGGCAACATAGCAAGAACTTGTCTCCATAAAAATTTTTTTAAAAATTAGCTAGATGTGGTGGTGTGTACCCATAGTCCCAGCTACTCAGGAGGCTGAGGCAGAAGGATCACCTGAACCCAGGAAGCTAAGTCTGCAGTGAGCTGTGATTGTGCCCCTATACTGCAGCCTGGGTCACAGAGTGAGATTCTGACTCAAAGAAAAAAAAAAGTTGCCCTTTTTCCTCCCAGCGAGGAGAGGCAAGGTTGCAACATGCCAGGGACCTTAGGCTTTATGTGGCAGCGACTCTTACCTGTTCTGCTGAAGACACAATGACTGCACTTCACTTTGGACACATGGAACACCAGTGGTGGGTAACCAGCTCAGCTGAGGCCTGCCATTTGGCCTGGATGAAGAAAAGCTTAGGGTGCTGTAGAGGTGAGCAGTTGACCTCTTTTCTCCATTCCAAGGGCTGGGGTCAGAGGATTCATAAGTGGTGACAGTGCTGCCCGCCTTGGAAACTGAGGGATTGCTTCCAGGGCTCAGAGGCAACGGCCCACTTTTGCTTGTTCCTTTGTTTTGAGGCCCTTGCCTAGTTTAAAACTTTTCAGCCCAGGCAGAGCTTTCTTTTCAGCCCTGACTCTTGCTGAGAAAGAGGAAGGCCAGCAGAGCTCCTGGGTGAGGCAGGCAGTCTGTGCAGTCGGGGAGCTGCCAGGGTAGTGAGCCATCTTGGGTTCTGGTCCGGTCTCTTTATTAACTTCCGCTGAATATCTAACTGCTCTATACCTCAGCATTCCCAGCTTGCACATAGAGCAAGCCTTTCTGGCTTCCAGATGAAAATAGGTTATGACCAGAAAATTAAAGATTGTAGAATAGTCTTCTGGACTCTTGCTGAGAAAGAGGAAGGCCAGCAGAGCTCCTGGGTGAGGCAGGCAGTCTGTGCAGTCGGGGAGCTGCCAGGGTAGTGAGCCATCTTGGGTTCTGGTCCGGTCTCTTTATTAACTTCCGCTGAATATCTAACTGCTCTATACCTCAGCATTCCCAGCTTGCACATAGAGCAAGCCTTTCTGGCTTCCAGATGAAAATAGGTTATGACCAGAAAATTAAAAGATTGTAGAATAGTCTTCTGGAAGCACCTTCTCTTTCTTACACAGACAACTAGGCCTCCATGAGAAAAGTTTGGCTAAACAAAAGGGAGACAGAGTCACAGGCAGGCAGGCAGCCCTGACCATGATGGAACTTATGGGACCCCAAGCCTCCCTT
>NW_007081304.1:0-458 GCF_000164805.1 Carlito syrichta
CGAGTTAGCTTACTAGTTAGCTAGCTGGTTAAGTCAGCAAGCTAGCTATGCCGCTAACTACTTAAGTCACCTTGTTAGCTATGTAGGTAGTGGTTAGATAACTATTTAATTCAGCTGGCTAGCTAGGTAGCTAGTTAGATAAATATATGCCAGCTGGCCTTTTGGTAGCTAGCTAGTTAAGAGCGCTGGCTAACCAACTGGCAATGTATGTAGCTAGCTAGTTAAGACAGCTAGATAGCTACCTGGCTAGCTAGTGATGTCAGCATGTTAAGTCAGCTAGCTAGCCAACTGGCTAGCTGGTTAAGTCAGCTAATTTAGTCAGCTATCTAGCCAGCTGGCTAGGCAGGTAGCTAGCTAGATATGTTAGCTTGCTAGTCAGCAGGCTAGCTATTCAAGTTACATAGTTAAGTCAGCTGGCTAGCCTGCAGGCTATATAGGTATCTAGCTAGTTAAGTGAA
>NW_007081305.1:0-459 GCF_000164805.1 Carlito syrichta
CAATCCCCCTATTGGGAATATGCCCAGAGGAACTCAAATCATTCTACAAAAAAGATACCTGGGCGTGCATGTTTATTGCAGCACTATTCACAAGAGCAGAAACATGGAACTGACTGCGCGGCCCATCAAAACTGGACTGGATTAAAAAAATATGGTACATATATATAATGGAATATTATGCGGCCATAAAGGACAAACATATGGATTTTGCAGCAACTTGGATGGATTTAGATGTTGATCAGTGATCTATCACGAAACAAAGAACAGAGTACCACATGTTCTCTCTTATAAGCAGACCTGGAATAATTATCGTAATACTGTAAGAAAGGCATTGGCAGTAATGGGAAACTGCCAGAGGAGAGAAAGTGGGATTGGCAGTTGAGGGAAACTGCCAGGGTTGGCACCCCTCATCAACAAGGGCACCTGCATAATGAACATTTGTATACCTAACCCTGAATT
>NW_007081306.1:0-494 GCF_000164805.1 Carlito syrichta
TTTTAGAGGTGCACAAGACCACTTTGAAATGTTATTTGAAATTTGAAAGCATTATGGAAGTGTGACAATGGAGGCGTGAGTATGCAACAGAACCTCCAACATGCTTAATAATTTCACATGTTCATGATAAGTTTGAGATGCATGGGACTGTGTGTGATGTGCACAAGGGAAGATCTGGGAGGCCTTACACAGGAACAAGTCCTGCAGTTGGTCACCATCATCAGAAGTGTCTGGATGCTGATGGGAATCACTTTGAGCAGCTCTTGTACTTGCAGAAGTCAAATGTAACTTGGATTCATCTTTTGTTACAGTATGTATTGAGCATTACAATGTTAATAGTTTTTTTTTCCTTTCTTAAATTGTGTATACTTTTTTGGCACCCTCCATATATATACACACGCACTTGTTTATGTATTGATTTACTATGATGAATTGATGTATGTGGTTATGGAGGATGAGAAGGCCCCCCACCTACTGTCTGTAACCTGAATATC
>NW_007081307.1:0-524 GCF_000164805.1 Carlito syrichta
TTGGCCCCAGCCCCTCTGCCCACTACCCCCATTTAAATACCAAGCTCTGGGGCTGGTGGCGCTCCCCCAACAAAGCCACGAACACTCCAGTGGGTGGCAGGAGCCTGCCCTCTGCTCCATCACGAGCCACCTTCCCCCATGTGACACCGAACCTGCCTCCCCTGCCTGCCCTGAGACCCCTTAACAGCACATCAGCTTCTCCTCCTGGCCTGGGGAGCCTAGTTGCTACCTGGACATCTGCCTTCTCCCCATGCGATGGGGCAGGCTATGGGCGGACTTCCTCTCGTCCCAGAGAAGGGACCGTCTCTGGTCCCCTCACCCCACCCTCTGCCTCCCGCTTCCTCCTCTTCTGCCCCAGTGACCCCAATGAGGTATCCCTATTCATCCTCTAGCAGTAGCTCTGAGGCTGCCTCCTCTTCCAGCTCTGCCGCCGCCCAGTACCCAGCTTACCAGGTGCTGCCCAGTTATCCCCACTCTTTCCCTCCCCAGGTAAACCTCTCTGTCTCCAACCAACCCCCCAAGTA
>NW_007081308.1:0-357 GCF_000164805.1 Carlito syrichta
GACATGGGGTGAGACCTCATGTCAGCCATCAAAAATAAATCCAAAGATTAGCTGGGCATGGTGGCGCAGGCCTGTGGCTCCAGCCACTCAGGGGCTGAGGCAGGAGGATTGCCTGGGGTGGAGTCCGTAGTGTCCATGAGCATGCCCCTGCACTCTGGCCTGGGTGATAGAGAGGGAGTCCGACTCCAAATAATCATAAACACCACCAGCAGCAGCCCTGTCAACCATCTGGAGAAGTCACCCTCAGGAATGGGAGAGGAAAGGCATTTTCTGGCCTGTCGGTTGCGTAATGTTTCAAAGGTGGCCACTGGGAACTTCGGTCCTGTGCTATTGGCCAAACGCCCCTGCAGGTCTACC
>NW_007081309.1:0-511 GCF_000164805.1 Carlito syrichta
CTGTAGGTTGGAGGTGGTCCTTTTTGCAGTTTTGAGATTTACTTAAGGTGGGAGCTGTGATTCAAAATCTATCTGCAGGTCCTGGTATTCACCAACAGGTGTATGGATAATCTGAAACCCACTTCCCACTGCCTTGTAATCTTTCTGTGCAGTGGAGCTGTATGCTTACTCCCTGAAAGAAAATGTGGTTAGCAGAGGGAAGAGAATGGGGCAGTGGGGGGAAGTGGGTGGTGGAGAGAGAGAGGCATAAGGGGGGAAACAGATGAGTGTACCAACAAATGGAGAGAGAGATCTAAACTGAAACAGATAAAAACAATAGACCACGGCTACAGACTAACCAACTCCCATACACACACACAAAAAAAAACCCATACAATAATGCTAACATGCAAGCTAATCAACCCCCTTTTCATGTGTTGTTCCTCTATACAAAGATATGGTTTACAGAGAAGAGAAAAGAGAAGAAAAGGAAGAGGAAAAGAAAAAAAAAGGAACAAAACAGTAGGAATAG
>NW_007081310.1:0-304 GCF_000164805.1 Carlito syrichta
AAGCAGGATAGCTAGCTTTAAGTCAGCTGGCTAGCCAGCTGGCTAGCTAGTTAAGTCACCGAATTAACTGAGCTCGCTTGCCAGCAGGATAGCTAGGTATTAGGTAGTTATGACATCTTGCAAGTCAGTGAGCTATGTAGTAGGTAACTAGTTGTTAGCTGCCTAGCCACCCCGAATCTAATTATGTCAGCTAGTTAAGTCAGCCAGCTATCCAGCTGTCTAGCAAGGTAACTAGCTAGTTAAATCTGCCGACTAGCCAGCTGTCTACTTCGTGAAGTCAGCTAGTTAAGTCAGCTGGCTAGCC
>NW_007081311.1:0-455 GCF_000164805.1 Carlito syrichta
CTTCCGCCTCAGCCTTCCAAGTAGCTGGAACTACAGGCATGCGCTACCATGCCTGGCTCATTTTTTTGATTTATTGTAGAGATGAGGTCTCGCCTGCACAGGTGGGTCTTGAACCCGCGGCCTCAGGCAATCCACTCACCTCAGCCTCCCAAAGGCGCGGGAGTATAGGCTTAGGCACCAAGCCCGGCTATTTTTATATCTTATTTATCTATCTATTTCTTTCTTTCTTTACTGTGAGTCAGGGGCCAAGGCAAGAGGATTGTCTAAGCTCAGGGTTTCAAGACCAGCCTGGGCAACTTGGCGAGATCTCATCTCTACAATAAATCAAAAAAATTAGCCGGGCATGGTAGCGCAGCCTTCCAGCTACTTGGAAGGCTGAGGCGGAAGGATCGCCGGAGCCAGCAGGTCGAGGCTGCAGTGACCAGGAGTGGCCACTGCACTCCAGTCTGGGTGAC
>NW_007081312.1:0-410 GCF_000164805.1 Carlito syrichta
CAGGAGTTGTTAATCACTAAATGTTTTCCCAGGCATCAGATGTCTGCTATTCCCAGGAAGTTGCTAATTGGGTTACTCAAGCCCCTTATTAAGGTCAAGACCTCCCGTTCATGTCCCTGGCCTGCCGTTCCCAGGGCTGTTCTGGAAAGAGCTGTTTGATGTAACCCTGCATTCTCTTTCTTTTCCTCCCTCTTCTGCACACATTCCCTGTCCTGGGGTCCTTCTGTACTGAGGTTTGGCAGCAGACATGCCTGTCTGTGACTGTCATCCCCAATGCCACTGCGAGGTTGGATGACAGGTGTCCTTTGTGAGGGCTGGTGAGCTGCCGGCTGTGTTTCTGGACTTTGGCTGTGAGTTGAGACTGGCAGAAATGTCCTCATACCCCACCTTCCTTTTTCTTGCTAGAAAGC
>NW_007081313.1:0-304 GCF_000164805.1 Carlito syrichta
AAAAAAAAAAAAAAAAAAAAAAACAATACTTGTAGACATAATTTTAGATTCAACTTACTGGTTATTTGAAACATTGTCTCAGTTCCCTCAAAAGCAGACCCTAAGACAGGACTTGGGGGGCAGGTCACTTAGGAGGAGATACCAGGAAGCTCAGTGAGAGGGGAGAAAGAAGAGTCATGAAAGGGTGAATTGATAAGCAAGTCACTTCAAGGCACGTGGTGGCTTGTGCCTGTAATCCCAACACTTTGGAAGGTCAAAGTGGGAGGAGCCTTTGAGGCCAGGAGTTCAAGAGCAGCCTAGGCAA
>NW_007081314.1:0-521 GCF_000164805.1 Carlito syrichta
AAGCTGACTTAATCAGCTAGACTGCTGGCTAGCCAATTGATTTAACTAGCTCACTAACTAGCTAGACAGCTGGCTAGTCAGCTGACTGAACTAGCTGACTTAAACAGTTGGCCTTCTTGGTATTCAGCTGAATAATTAGCTTGCTATATAGCTAGCTAGTTGGCTAGCAAGCTGACCTTACTAGTCGACTTAAATAACTAGCCAGCTGTCTAGCCAGTTGACTTAAGTAGCAAGTTACCTAGACAGCCAGCTGACTTAGCTAGATGACGTAACTAGATAGCCAGGGGGCTAGACAGCTGACCTTACTATCTTGCTACATGAGTAGCCAACTGTCAAGCCAGCTGACTTAACTAGGTGACTTAACTAGTTGGCCAACTGGTTAGTTGTCTGACCTAACTGCCTAGCTACCTAGATAGCCAGCTGGATAGCCAGCTGATTTAACTTGCTATCTATCTACATTATCTGCTGGCTTGCCAGCTGACTTAACTAACCATCTACCTAGCTAACCAGCTGGCTATTGA
>NW_007081315.1:0-304 GCF_000164805.1 Carlito syrichta
CGACCTGCTGGGCTCCGGCGATCCTTCTGCCTCAGCCTGCCGAGTAGCCGGAATTACAGGTGCGCGCTACCACGCCCGGCTAATTTACAAATTCTAATTCTAATAAATTCATCATACAACCAAAACCATAAAAATTGGGGTGGCCTTTAGTAGTATGAAAGGGCAACATTTTGTTTTAAGTCATATGACATAAATATATAACTCAGCCAGGCTCGGTGGCTCAACCTGTAATCCCGCGCCTTTGGAGGCTGAGGTGAGTGGATTGCCTGAGCCCGCGGGTTTGAGACCCGCCTGGGCATTGAGA
>NW_007081316.1:0-355 GCF_000164805.1 Carlito syrichta
GGCACGCTCCCAGCCACCACAGCCTCGACCTGCTGGGCTCAGGCAATCCTTCCGCCTCAGCCTTCCAAGAAGCCGGAACTACAGACACGCTCTACCAAGCCCGGCTAATTTTTTTTTTTTTTTGTAGAAAAGAGGTCTTGCCAAGTTGCCCGGGTGGGTCTCGAACCCGCGGGCTCAGGCAATGCACTCGCCTCGGCCTCCCAAAGTGGTGGAACGACAGGCTGGGATGACAGGCTGAGCCACAGAGCCCGGCCAACTGTTATCTTTATAATGTCCTTTCTTTTCTTTTTCTTTTGTTTTTTTTTTGAGTTGGAGTCTCACTCTGTCGCCCAGCCTGGAGTGCAGTGGCCGCTCC
>NW_007081317.1:0-422 GCF_000164805.1 Carlito syrichta
TGGAATCACCACACTGCTTTCCACAGAGGTTGCACTAGTTTACACTCCCACCAACAGTGTAGAAGTGTTCTCTTTCCACCACATCCTCTCCAGCATCTCTTATTTTTTGTTATTGATAATGGTCATTCTGACTGGAGTTAGGTGGTATCTCAGTATAGTTTTAATTTGCATCTGAGTATCACATGTTCTCATTCACAAGTAGACCTTGAACATCTATTGTAATACTATAAGAAAAGAATTGACAGTGACAGGAAACTATGGGGGGGGCAGGGAGGGGTAGGGAGGTGGGATTAACAGTAGTCAATATCTGTCTGGGGACGGGGGGATACCCCTTATCAACAAGGGTGACTGAATGATGCATATTTGTATACCTAACCCTTAACTGTACCCCACAATTTTAAAATAAAAAATAAAAAAATAAA
>NW_007081318.1:0-304 GCF_000164805.1 Carlito syrichta
TCAGTGTGGGAGCTGGGTGTTTGGGGTGGTTCTTGCTGGGCTGAGGTTGTAAGACTTCCTTCCAAAGGGTGGTGTGAGCCCTGAAATAAAAAACAAATAACTGTGTCTGGCACAGGACAAACAAGTGTCTTGGATCCAGAAGGACCTGTCTCATATGGACAATGTCACCAGCAGAGAGACACAGTCAAGAGAGCTACGGTGAGATATGAGACCTGCGCTACCCCCATGCATATCTGTGGCTCTGGCTGAAGAAATTAGGAGAGAGAGAGAGAGAGAGAGAGAGAGAGAGAGAGAGAGAGAAACA
>NW_007081319.1:0-303 GCF_000164805.1 Carlito syrichta
CACTAAAATTTTTTTTAAAAATGAAAGCTTGTGCTGAGTCTATGAGTGCTAAAGGCTGAGTGTGCAACTGGAAATTCCCAAATTAACTTTCCTGTAAAAATACAATATTTGTTAAAGAATAAGTGACAAAAATTTGCTAATTTCAAGTTTGCATGTATATTATTAAAACTCAACAGAATTATTATTTAGAACTTAGATCCACACAAGATTTGGGGAAAGAGAAGTATTTTTTATCACTGACACTGTTTAGAATTGCCAGCACATGGTAATAATAAAAAAGCAGATGCTTTAAAATCCTCTATA
>NW_007081320.1:0-374 GCF_000164805.1 Carlito syrichta
GCACTCCAGTCTGGGCGACAGAGTGAGACTCCAACTCAAAAAAATAAAATAAAATAAAATAAAAATAAATCTTGGCCCCTGGCATCCCAAAACCATGAGTGAGCTTGACTGCTTTTGTTTTTTAATAATAGACTACTTACTTTTTAGGGCTGTTTTGGTTGACAGAAAAGTCGGGCAGAAGGAACAGTGAGTTCCCAAATATCCCTTCCCCAGCCCACGCCCATTCCCGCAGTCTCCCCTATTATTATTATTATTATTATTTTTTTTTTTGAGTTAGAGTCTCACTCTGTCTCCCAGACTGGAGTGCAGTGGCCGCTTCCGGCCAGCGCAGCCTCGACCTGCTGGGCTCGGGGGATCCTTCCGCCTTAGCCTTC
>NW_007081321.1:0-448 GCF_000164805.1 Carlito syrichta
TTCCAACTTCCATAAGAGTGTCTCCTGCATTTTCTAAGGTTCTTACAGTTAGAGGTTTTACATTTAGGTCTGTGATCCATTTAGAGTTAATTTTTGTGTCTGGGGTTAAGTAGGGGTCCTGTTTCAATCTTCTGCATGTGGTCAGCCAGTTTTTCCAGCACCATTTACTGAATAGGTTCTCCTCTCACCAGTAGTGGGTGGTGGAAGCTTTGTTGAGGATGAGTTGATTGAGAAATTGAGGTTTTGCTTCTGGACTCTCAATTCTATTCCATTGCTCTATATGCCTGTTCTTGTACCAATACCAGGATATTTTGATTATTATAGCTTTATAATATAGTTTAAAGTCTGGGAATGTGATACCTCCTGCTTTGTTTTGTTGTTGTTGTTGTTGTTTTGTTTTTGCTGAGGATTGTTTTGGCTATTCTTGGTTGTTTATGTTTCCATATGA
>NW_007081322.1:0-331 GCF_000164805.1 Carlito syrichta
GCAAGCAAGTGGGCTATGTAACTAGGTAGCTAATTAAGTCAGTTGGCTAGTCTTTAGGCTATCTAGTTATGTCAGCTAGATAAGTCAATTGGCTAATCAGCTTTTAGCTAGGTAGACAGCTAATTATATCTGCTGGCTAGTCAGCTGACTACATCCTGCATTCAGCTAGTGAAATCAGCTAGATATGTCGGTTAGCAACCTGGTTAAGTCAGCTAATTAAGTCAGCTAGCTAGCCAGCTTGCTAGCTAGGTAGCTAGCTACTTATGTCAGCAGTCTAGGAAACTGGCCAGCTAGTTGTCACCTAGGTAAGTCAGCTGACTAGCCACTTGAC
>NW_007081323.1:0-303 GCF_000164805.1 Carlito syrichta
AATGGAGTGGAATGCAATGGAATGGAATGGAATTGAGAGGAATGGAATGCAATAGAGTGATAGGAAATGGAATGGAGTGGTTGGAATGGAATGGAATGGAATTGAATGGAATGGAATTGAGAGGATTGAAATGGAGAGGAAAGAAATGGAACTGGGAGGAATGGAAAGGAATTGAATGGAGAGGATTGAAATGGAATGCAATAGAATAGAAAGGATTGGAATCGTGAGGAATGGAATGGAATAGAGAATAGACAGGAGAGGAATGGAATGGCATGGAATGAAATTAAATGGAAAGGAATGGAA
>NW_007081324.1:0-303 GCF_000164805.1 Carlito syrichta
AGATATTTCAGCTAATTAAGTCAACTGGCTAGCTAGGAAGCTAGCTAGTTAAGTCAGCTAGTTAAGTTAACTAGCTATATGATAGCTAGCTGGGTAGCTAACTAGTTAAATCAGCACGTTATGTCAGCTGGCTAGGTAGGTAGCTGACTCCTTAACTCAGATAGTTAAGTCAGCAGCATAGCTAGTTAAGTCAGTCAGTTAAGTTGGCTGGCTAGCCAGCTGCCTAGCAGGATAGTAGAGAGTTAAGTGTGCTGGCTGACCAGCTGGCTTTCTTTACATCAGCTAGATAAATCAGCTGGCAAG
>NW_007081325.1:0-602 GCF_000164805.1 Carlito syrichta
ACTCACCTCAGCCTCCCGAAGGCACGGGATTACAGGCTGAGCCACCGAGCCCGGCTTCTTTTTTTCTTTTTAAAGACAAGGTCCTGCCATATTGCCCAGGCTGGACTCCAACACTTGGGCTCAAGCAATCCTCTTGCCTCAGCCTCCCAAATAGCTGGAAGTACAGGCTCATGTCCCTGCACTCAGTTCAAGCTTATATAAATATTGAAAGTGCAGTATAAAACTACTTTTTAAAAATCTATTTGCGATTAAGTTGCCAACAAGACGCCCCATTAACCTTTTTTTTTTTTTTTTTTGAGTTGGATTCTCACTCTTTTTGCCCAGACTGGAGTGCAGTGGTATGCTCACGGCCACCACTGCCTCAACCTGCTGGGCTTAGGTGATCCTTCCACCTCAGACTTCAAGTAGCTGGAACTACAGGTGCACAACTCTGAATATTTTAATGTGCTTTTCATAAAAACAAGGACATTCTCTTATACAACCATGGTATAACCATCAAAATCAGGAAATTAACCAGGCTTGGTGGCTCAGCCTGTAATCCCGTGCTTTGGAAGGCTGAGGTGAGTGGATTGCCTGAACCCGTGGGTTCGAGACCCGCCTGG
>NW_007081326.1:0-303 GCF_000164805.1 Carlito syrichta
TGTCATCCCAGCACTTAGGGAGGCTAAGACGGGAGAATCGTTTGAGCCCAGGAGTTCGAGGGCAACATAATGAGACCTTGTCTCTACAGAAAATTTTAAAGATCAGATGTGGTTGTGGTGGTGTGCACCTGTAGTTCCAGCTACTCAGGAGGCTGAGGTGGAAGGACCACCCGAGCCCAGGAAGTCGAGGCTGTGGTGAGCTGTGATTGTGCCATTACTGCTCTCCAGCCTGGGCAACAGAGTGAGACCCCACCTCCAAAAGAAAAAAAAGAAAGAAAGAAAAGAAAAAGAAGAAAGAAAGAA
>NW_007081327.1:0-326 GCF_000164805.1 Carlito syrichta
CATTGCTTTGTTAAACTTTGGTGTGTCCATGTGGCTCTTTGAGCTATGGCTGCTATGTTTCCTAGCTTTGGTCCGCACCCCTACCTTGGGGAAGTGAATCTCTCTCTCTCTCTCTCTTTCCCTCTTTCTGTCTAATTTACTTTCTAAATAAACTATATTTTCTAGTCCAAAAAAAGAAATGAATAGTACAACACCAAGGAGCTCTACCATTTGGAGAATAGAAGTGTGTGAGTGTGTGTGTGTGTGTGTGTGTGTGTGTGTGTGTGTGTGTGTGTTTGTGTATGATTTATATGTGCAAATATATACATTGAAGCATTTATTTATTT
>NW_007081328.1:0-820 GCF_000164805.1 Carlito syrichta
CACACATCCACTCAGCTGAGATGAAACGAGACAATACTCTGTCTTCTTGCTACAGCTGTCATACTGTGAGCAAATATCCTATTTGCTGCCTATTTAGTGCTGTTTTCCACATTTTTGTGTCTTGTGTAGGTGATTTTGCTGTTTAAAACGGCCTCCAAGCATGGTGTTGCTGAAATGTTGTCTAATATTCTAAGCACAAGGGACTGTGATGTGCCTTATAGAGAAAATGCATATATTGGACAAGCCTCCTTCAGGCAGGAGTTATACATAGTGCAGTTGTCTGTGAACTCAATGCTAATGGATTAACCATATATTAAAGAAGGTGTTCGTTAAACAGAAACACACATAAACCATTAATTGATGGATGAACATACTGTGACCCGAGCCTCATGGGAACCACACCCTGTATTTTCCCCTGTGAGGAATGGTCCAGTATTCACGAATTTCATGTTCATAATAACTTTATAGAACATAACAACTGCAAATAATGAGAATCGACTATATATAAGAACATCCCATTATTCCTTCATGGGACAATGAGATGCCTGACCTCTGGGAAATTCTCCTTTGACACAGAACATCACCATCGCATGCTTGATCATGGCACTTATGTCCAGGATTGGTCACTCTCATCTTACCTGTTCATGTCGATCTACCAGATCATCCGGTCTCCAGCCCATCCACTGCCACTGTGTGGACTGTCACTGGTGCCTCCTCTATGTGACTTCCACGTGACTCTTGCAAATTTGGCCACAGACCTAAAGCCCAAGTAGCAAATAATACAGAGCAGTGGTGCTCAACCCAGGCAGCCCATTAGAAT
>NW_007081329.1:0-470 GCF_000164805.1 Carlito syrichta
AAACAGCCTGGTATTGGTACAAGAACAGGCACACAGACCAATGGAACAGGACAGAGATTCCAGAAGCAAAGCCTCAATTCCTCAACCAACTCACCTTTGACAAACCTCCAACAACCACCACTAGGAAAAGGAGGACCTATTCATTAAATGGTGTTGGGAAAACTGTCTGACCACATGCAGAAGATTGAAACAGGACCCCTACCTATCACTATACACAAAAAATAACGCTAAATGGTTCAAAGACCTAAACGTAAAACCTCAAACTATAAGAATCTTAGAAAACGCAGGAGACACCATTATGGAAACTGAAACTGGCAACCAATTCCTATTCAGAACCCTAAAGGCCAAAAACCTTAAGAAATAAGATAGACAAGTGGGACCTCATCAAACTAACGAGCTTCTGCAAAGCCAAAGAAACCATCAAGAGAGCAGGGAGACAGTCCACAGAATGGAAAAAAATATTTGCCAAC
>NW_007081330.1:0-437 GCF_000164805.1 Carlito syrichta
ACTGTACCCCACAAAACTATAATAAAAATACTGATTAATTATTAAAAAAAAAATATATAGCTTTATTTATGCAAAGTGAAACTGCATTATACATCTAATCTAATCAGTTTTTCAAAAGCTGTTTTAAATTTAATCTTTTTGGTAATATTTTCTTTGGGTTTCCTTATGATTTAAGAATAAAGAATATATTTGTAAGTATCCCCATGGCCTACTGCATGCTGGATAATTTTTTTTTTTTTTTTTAGTTGGAGTTTCACTCTGTCTCCCAGTCTGGAGTGCAGTGGCCACAGCCACCGCAACCTCGATCTGCTGGGCTCCGGCGATCCTTCCGCCTCTGCCTTCCGAGTAGCCGGAATTACAGGCACGTGCCACCACGCCTGGCTGATTTTTTGATTTATTGTACAGATGAGGTCTCGCTGCCCAGGCCGGTCTCGAAC
>NW_007081331.1:0-5749 GCF_000164805.1 Carlito syrichta
ACTGTGAACTTTGGACTGGGCCACATTCCAAACATTCTGGGATGGGCCACTTTAGTTTGTTAAGTAAGTACTTAAGTCTCTATAGAATTGTTTAACTTGGTATTAGTAAGAAAAGGATCTATAGGCAATATGAAAAGGGTTTATAGGCAGTACAAAAGGGATTTATAGCCAGTCATGGATTAAGGTTTCATGGATTAAGTTGTGGGATTATACCTGAAAGAACATCTGATGGGTGGGGAACGCCCCTCACACACCCGAGTGTGTATAAAAGACCCGTTGTAATTCCCAATAAATGGCTTCTGCACTAGACTGGAGTCCAATCTCTCTCTCTCTCTCTCTCTCTCTCTCTCTCTCTTTCTCCTTCCCCCCAATCGCCGACGCCAAATTGTAATTCCCAATAAACAACTTCTGCACTTGCCAGAGTCCAGCTCCAGCTGGGTTCAGGGTACCCCAAAGGTGGAGATGGCGTCAGCGATTGGGGGGGAAGAAGAAAGAGAGAAAGAGAGAGAGAGAGAGAAAGAAATAGACTGGACTCCAGTCTAGTGCAGAAGTCATTTATTGGGAATTACAATGGGTTTTTTATACACAGTCGGGTGTGTGAGGGGCACTCCCACCCACCAGATGTTCTTTCAGTTATAATCCCATAACTTAATCCATGAAACCTGAATCCATGACTGCCTTTAAATCCTTTTCGTACTGCATATAAACCCTTTTCATATTGCCTATAAAAGCTTTTCGTACTAATACCAAGTTAAACAATTCTAAAGAGACTTAAGTACTTACTTTACAAAATAAAGTGGCCCATCCCAGAATGTTTGGAATATGGCCCAGTCCAAAGTTCACAGTGGGCTACCTGCAAGTAACACAGCCCCATTCTTTCAACAAAATGGCTGTCTTCTAAAACTATATTCTACAATTTACACCTCATTCAACTTCAATAAATCCTAATATCATGACCCAGAAGCCTGTGACCAATACTAAGGCTCTTACATGTGACCCAAGTTTGAATTGTATGTTGTGTGAAAGCCAAAATTGCAGTTTGTGGAAGAATGGGAGCAATGAGCTTCTAAAGTTAGCTTGTGTTCATCCCGGCCTCAGAGTTTTTATGTTTTGAGCTCACAGGAGCTTAATCTGGTTAGTCCTGAGTAGAAATGGGGAGGAAATGGGGTCAATAACTCCTGAATGCATCCTAGTGGTCTCAGGGTCAATGGCCCTTCCTGATCCCTAATGCTCAGTGGGCCTCCGTGGCCAGCTCTCAACAAGGTGAGATAATAATAACCCAGGAGATAGAGTTAAAATGCAAGATTCAAGGAAATTAATAAATAAAAGGATCAAAGAATCAGTCCCAAGATTCTGAAATGTTTCAAATTACTTTATAACCCTGCAAGAGAAGGAGAAAACTCCAACAGTTGCTTTACAACAGTTTAGAGATCAAATGAGAAAATATTCAGGGTTAGATCCAGAAAACCTCATACCACAGGGCCTTCTAAAAGTTAATTTTGTACCCCAAAGTTGACCATATGTTGAAAGAAATTCACAAAAACTGGAGAAATGATGGGCTCGGTGGCTCAGTCTGTAATTCCGCACCTTGGGAGGCTGAGGTGAGTGGATTGCCTGAGCCCACGGGTTCGAGACCCACCTGGGCAGCGAGACCTCATCTCTACAATAAATCAAAAAATAAGCCGGGCATGGTAGCGCATGCCTGTAATTCCGGCTACTCAGATGGCTGAGGCGGAAGGATCACCAGAGCCCAGGTCGAGGCTGTGGTGGCTGGGAGCAGCCACTGCACTCCAGTCTGGGCGACAGAGTGAGACTCTAACTCAAAAAAAAAAAAACCGGAGAAATGGAATGAAAGACATATTGAAAAACTGTCTAAAGAATTACAATAGGTGTTTGTTAAAAGAGATGAAGAAAAGCAAAACAAAAAGCTAAAATTATGGTAAGCATCAGAGAAAGGATAGTTGGAAAAATAAATTAGAGAACGCACCCCCATGCAAGACATGGATATTAAAAGGGACAGACTAACGAAAGATTAAATCCAAAGGGAACTATGAACAGGGAATTTAATCAAAAGGGTGCTACAGAAGTCTCAGTCACTGAAGAATCTATCACAGAGTTGAAGGAGTCACTGATGTACCCATCACAGAGGAGAGCCAGCAACTGAGACATCCATTAAGTTGAGCTCCACTAACTGAGTCATCCATGACAGAGCAGGTACAAACACTGGGACACCCATTTGAAGAAGGGTCAATCACTGGATTAATGAACACAGAATAGAATCAATCACCAGGACACCCATCACAGAGGAAGCCCAGTCACTTTGCAACCCATAACAGAGGTTAGGTAGTAACTGAGAGACCAGTCTTCTGGGTATCCATCACAGAAAAGGCTAGATACTGAGGCACCCATTACATAGGAGAGAACATAAATGAGGCTCTCATTAGAGAGAAGGTTCAGTCACTAGGGTACCCACCACAGAGAAAGGCCAGTTACTAGGTCATCCCTCATCCAGAAGAATGAGTCACAGTGGCACCTATTTTGAAGGAGAGCATGCCACTAGAATACCCATCACAGAGATGAGATAGTCTCTGGGGCACCTGTTATGAAGGAGGGCCAGTCATTGGGACTCCCATCCCAGAGGAGGACCAGTCACTGAGACACCAATCATGGAGGAAGGACAGTAACTATGGCAACCCATCACAGAAAATTAGTCTCTGGTGTATCTCTTTTAGAAGGAAGTCAGTCACTGTGAAATCAGTCAGACAAGAGAACCAGTCACTGGGGCACTCATCACAGATGAGAGTCAGTGACTGGGGTACCAATCACAGAGAATGCCTTCCCCTGGGACACCCAAAACTGTTGAGGACTGTTCATCAGGAATCCAATGCAGAGGAGGCCAGTCACAAGGGCCCATCACAGATGAATGTCAGTCACTAGATCATGAATTACAGAGTAAAGCCAGTCAGTAGAGCAAAACTCACAGAGGAGGACCAGTCAATACAGGCATGAAACACAAAGAGAGGCAGCCACTAAGGCACTCATCAGAGAGGAAGGCTAATTACTGTTACACCCAAAACAGTAGATGTCTTTTCACTGTGGCACCCATCACAAAAGTGGTCAAGTCACTGGGGCATCAATAGTGGAGAAAGGTCAGTCACTGGGACTCCCATTACAGATAACAGCTAGACTCTGTGCCACCCATTACACAGGAAGGACATTCACAGGGACACATGTGATAAGGAGGGTTAGTCACTGGGACAACAGTTATTGAGGAGACCCAGTAAGTGGGATACCTATCACAGGGGAAGACCAGTCACAGGGCAACCATTATGAAGGTGTGCCAGTTACTGGAGCATCAATAACAGAAGTGGTTCAGTCAGTGAGGCACATGTAATCAATGAGGTCTAGGCTTTGTAAAACTCATTGAGGATGAGGCCCAGTCACAGAGGCAATAATCACCGAGAAGAACCAGTCACTGGGCCATCCATCACAAAGGAAGTTTAGTCACCAGGACATCTGATATAAATGAGAGTCAAACACTGGGGCAGAAATTGCAGAGGGAGTCCAGGCACTGGGCACTCACCACAGAGGAGATCCCGTCACTGGGGCACATAAGAGAGGAGTGCCACCTCCTTGAGCACATATAATAGATATGACCCAGTAACTGAGGTATCCAACACAGAAAATGTATTCTCACTGTGACACCTATAAGTGAAGAGAACAAGTCACCGGAACAACCATTACCCAAGAAAATCAGTAACTGATGCGCAATCACAGAAAAGAGCCAGACACTGAGACACACATAACAAAAACAGCAAATCAATGTGGTACACATCCAAGAAGAGGGCTAGTTAATTAGGCACCCATCACAGGGTATGACCAGTCATTTTTGTACCTATTAACAGGAGAGAAGTAAATGGGTCTTGTATTACAAATACCTGAATAAACCATCACAGAGGAGGTAAAATCAGTTCGGTATCCATCACAGAGGAGTATCAGTCAATAAAGAATTTTTTTTCAAAGGGCCAGTCACTAAGACAACCATTACAGAGCAGACCCAGTCATTGGGGGAGCTATCCCAATGGAAAGGCAACTACTGGTACATCAAAGAGAAGGGCTAGTCCCCAGGGCACCATTTATACAGGAGGTCCAGTTACTGAAACACCAATAACAAAAGAGGGCTAGTCACTGGGGCGTCAATTTGGGAGGAGGACTAGTCACTGGAACAACCATTACAGATAAGGACCAGTCATTGGGGTATCCACCACATGGGAGAGTCAGTCAATAGGGATCCCATCACAGAGGACAGTCAACGAGGCACCCATCACTGATCAGGCCTAGTCAATGTGACACTCAACACAATGTAGGATGAGTCACAATGCATGCATAACACAGGAGGTTAGTCACTGGGACACTCATCACAGAAGACGGTTTGTCTCTGTGGCACCTATCAAAAAGGTGGGAAAGTCACTGGGACACCAGTCATGGAGAAGGGCCATTCATTAGAAATCCCAATTCCCCAGGAAGCTTCTGGGAGTCTTTTTTTGATATCCAAACATCTTGAATTCTTCATCTCCAGGAAATGTCTCAGTGTCGTGCTGAGAAAGAAGCAGGAGTCTGGGTAATGGGAGTCCTCATAAACAGGAAACTGCACTGCCTCTTGCTAATGATCAAAAAGGATTCTGGGTTACATGAGGGCTCCGTCCCGAAAATATACAGGACGTCTTCCTAAGGCCTAAACATTAATACAGACTTCTAGCACCCTCATGTTTTCGAGCTGTTTCCCATGTTGATATTATGAAACCTTCTTTCCAGAACTCCAGCAACATTCTGGTACTCTTGATAATTGCGAACGCGAATCTGGCACTACAAGTCCATTAAGATACTCAGAACCTCTGAGGCTAGATGCCAGGACACATGTAATCATCTCAGATTTTTTGTATTTTAGCGCTGACTTCAGTGTTACCTCATAATCCAGAAACTTCTGGTGGTCTATCTCTTCGAAATTAGGACGTAGGGTTGAGTTGTTCACATTATTTAGGAGGTACTTTTGGGATGGAACCAGGAGTCTTAGATTCAACGTCCGTAGGAATATTCTTGTCATCTTACTATTGGCATACAAGAGTGAGGACATCCAGGACAACAGGAAACATCTCGGCGTTTTGCTTAGAATGAAACAGGATCTGGGTCACTGTGTCCCTTGAAAGTTTCTACACGTGTTACTAAACAAGAACCAGGAATCTCGGTTTCCCTGTAACTTGCAAATATCTGGGCAATTGTTACACTTATCCCTGGATTAAGGCAGTGCTCATACCTAGGACTCGAAAGGGACTTTAGCTTGATGCATATCTGTAATCTGGGAGATATGATCCCCATATTATTCAGAGCTACGTCCTATATGCATACCACCAATTGGGCTTTACCGATCCCAAGGAACCTGTTGGGCCTCTTGAGAGTTGTGACTCAGAATCTAGCCTGCTGGTCCGTTTGTTCCACAGGCTCCTATAAGGCCGGATTCCACAATCCAAGGAATCTTTTCGCCATTTGTTAATGTGATCTCTGGATTCAGGTTTACCTCATAGTCCAGAAACTTCTTCTGAACATTCTTTTTGGTATTCGGAATATGGGATTAGGGATTCCCACATGTTTAGGACTTATTCTTAAGTGGGAACCAGCAATTTTTGATTCCATATCCCTGGGAAACTTCTGGAGGTGTGAGTATTGGTATGTAAAAGTTTGTACTTCCCTG
>NW_007081331.1:7167-7607 GCF_000164805.1 Carlito syrichta
ATGAATGATTCATTCAACATTATGGAAAACACTTTGAACGATTTGTATTGAAATTGTGCACCTGTGACCTTAATGTAAGCACGGCAGGCATCATGGAATTCGAATTGTTTGCTTGGAAATTGTGATGCATAGTTTGTAAAGCATGAAACTTGTACGCCCCCAGTGAGTGATTATCACATTGCTGGAGGGTATAGAAAATGGTATATAAGTTGGTAAAGGTTTGAATAAAATCGGCTCCAGTCCTGATCAGACTGTTCCCAGAAGAACTGCCTCCGAGTGGTCTTATCGCTGTCCAGATTCTCTGGTGCGGGTCCTAACCCACCCTTGGTCAGTGCTGGTCACTGACATTTATGGTCCTCTTGATATTTGTAATTGAGGATGTGGACCTACAATTCCGTTTGTTTCTTATGAACATCTTCAGCCATAATCCAGTTCCCCAG
>NW_007081332.1:0-458 GCF_000164805.1 Carlito syrichta
TGCACCACTGAAAAGACATAGAATGGCAAAATGGATAAAATATCACCAGACAACAATATAATGCCTTCAAGAGACCCATCTCACTAGAAAGGACATACACAAACTCAAAGTAAGAGGATGGGAAACAAATTTTCAGGTGAATGGAACACAAAAGAAAGGAGTAGTCGCAATCCTAATTTCAGACAAAATACCATTTAAGCTATCAAAAATTTAAAAAGATACAGAGAGCCACTGCATAATGATAAAAGGTTCACTCCATCAATAAGAAATAACTATCCTAAACGTATTTGCACCCATCATAGGTGTACCAACTTTCATAAAGCAACTTCTAGGAAAACCAAAGAAAGATATTGACTCTAACACCTTCATAACTGGGGACTTTAATACCTGACTCACAACCCTAGACAGATCATCAGGACAAAAAATCAGCAATGAGATCCGGAACCTCAATGTGACTC
>NW_007081333.1:0-1182 GCF_000164805.1 Carlito syrichta
AACCCAGCAAGTAGAGGCTGCGGTGGCCAGGAGCATGCCACTGTCCTCCTGCCTCGGTGGCAGAATGAGACTCCAACTCAAAAAAAAGCCAAAAATTAAGAATTAGTTGGTAGCCGGGCATGGTAGCGCGTGCCTGTAGGTCCAGCTACTTGGAAAGCTGAGGCAGAAGGATTGCTGGAGCCCAGCAGGTGGAAGCTGCGGCGGCCGGGAGCGGCCACTGCACTCCAGTCTGGGTGACAGAGTGAGACTCCAACTCAAAAAAAAACGGAGTGGCCACCATTAATAAAACAAACAGCAACATGCTGGCGAGGATGCGGAGAAAAAGGAACACTTCTACACTGCTGATGGAAATGCAAATTATTGCAATCTCCTTGAAAAACAGTGGGGCGATTTCTGAAAGAAGTAGAAATTGACCTTCTGTATGATCTAGCAATTCCTCTACTAGGAACATCCCCAGAGGAACTAAAACCATTCTACAAAAAAGATACCTGTACATGTATGTTTTTTGCAGCTCTATTCACAATAGCAAAAGCATGGGAGGAACCATGTTGCCCATCGAAGCTAGACTGGATAAAAAAATATGGTACATATACACAGTGGAATAGTACACAGCCATAAAGAAGGACAAACATATGGACTCTGCAGCAACTTGGATGGATTTAGAGTTGATCATACTCAGTGATCCATCACAGAAACAAAGAACAGAGTACCATATGTTCTCACTCATTGCGGACCTTGAACAATTATAATACTGTAAGGAAGGGATTGGCAGTAGTGAGAAACTGTTAGGGAAGGGGGTTGGGATTGGCAGTTGAGGGTACCTGTTAGGGGAGGGAGGGGCATACCTCATCAACAAGGGTACCTGCATAATCAACGTTTGTATACCTAATTCTGAATTGTATCCCACATCTCCATAATACAATAAAATAAAATAAAGAAAAAAAAATTTAGTTGGGTGTGGTGCCTCAGGCCTGCAGTTCCAGATACTCTGGAGGCTGAGGAGGGAGAACTATTTGAGTCCAGGGATTCAAGACTGCAGCGAACTACTATCGTGCCACTGCCATGGAGCCTGGATAACAGAATGAGACCCTGTCTCTAAAATTAAAATAATAAAAATTTAAAAAGCAACACAATTCTGTCAGAACAATCAGAGAAACCTAGGCAGCCTCCTTCTCTGAAAAT
>NW_007081334.1:0-504 GCF_000164805.1 Carlito syrichta
CGTGATCTGAATTCTTCTGCTGAAGTTAGGGTTTTGGTGGTCTTGCTTTTTCAGCTTCCTTAGGTGATTTGTTAGGCTATTAACTGGTGATCTTTCTATCTTCTTCATGTGTATTCATAGAGATATAAATCCACCTCTTAGGACTGTTTTCATGGCATCCCAGAGATTTTGGTAAGATGTTTCTTCATCTTCATTTGTTTCCAGGTATCTTTTAAACTCTATTTGGATTTTCATGTTGACCCAGAAGTTGTTTAGCATCATAGTGTTTAGTGTCCATGTCTTTGTGGGTTTGGGGCAACTTTGTTAGTGTTGATATTTATTTTTATTCCAGTATGGTCTGAGAAGGTGCATGGCAGAATTTCAGTCTTATGGAATTTGTTTATGCTTGATTTATGGCCAAGGATGTAGTCGATCTTAGAGTATGTTCCATGTGATGATGAGTAGAATATATATTCCATGGTTGTTGGGTGGAGTGTTCTGTAGGTATCAATTAAGTCCATTTGG
>NW_007081335.1:0-403 GCF_000164805.1 Carlito syrichta
TACACTGCTGGTGGGAATGCAAACTAGTGCAACCTCTTTGGAAGACGGTGTGGCATTTTCCGAAAGAACTAGAAATTGACCTTCCAAATGACCCAGCAATCCTCCTATTGGGAATATACCCAGAGGAACTAAAATCTTTCGACAAAAAAGATACCTGCACACGCATGCTTGTTGCAGCTCTATTCACAATAGCAAAAACATGGAACCAACTATGCTGCCCACTGAAGCTGGACTGGATAGAAAAAATGTGGTACATATGCATAATGGAATATTATATAGCCATAAAGAATGACAAACATATTGACTTCGCAGCAACTTGGATGGATTTAGAGTCTATCATACTCAGTCATCTATCACAGAAACAAAGAACAGAGTACCATATGTTCTCACTCATAAGCGGACG
>NW_007081336.1:0-302 GCF_000164805.1 Carlito syrichta
GGGAATTCTAGCGTCTTGATCGCTGCTCGGCCCCTGGGCTGCAGGACTCCAATCCCGGCATGCCCTGGGCTGGTGCGCACTCTGTGTCGGCACGCCGGAAACCCCCGTCCGGGCGTCACAGGGCTGTGAAACTCCGTTCCGCCTGTTCTTCCTTGGGGCGGTGCACACACCGCCCCATCAAAGCTCTGCAGGCCGCTGACTTCCGGCTGCCTTTTCGCCACGGGGAGCGGGCTCAGAGAAGCTGAGGAGGTGCGAGGGCAGGGCCAGCCGCGCAGAGGAGGCGGCTGGCCCTCAGGGGGCAC
>NW_007081337.1:0-391 GCF_000164805.1 Carlito syrichta
AGGTGAGAGGATTGCCTGAGCCCACGGGTTCGAGACCAGCCTGGGCAATTTGATGAGACCTCGTCTCTACAACAAATCAAAAAATAAGCTGGGCATGGTAGCACGTGCCTGCAGTTCCAGCTATTTGGAATGCTGAGGCAGAAGGATCACCTGAATCCAGTAGGTCGAGGCTGCAGTGGCCATAAGGGTGCCATTGCACTCCAACCTGGGCAACAGAGTGAGACTCCAACTCAATAAAAAAAAATTTTAAAAAAAGCTTTTTTCTCTTTGTAGTCTTTGTTCAACAAAGATAAGCATTAGTCATGAAAATCTGCAAGCCGGGCTCGGTGGTTCAGCCTGTAATCCCGCGCTTTTGGGAGGCTGAGGTGAGTGGATTGCCTGAGCCCACAGG
>NW_007081338.1:0-302 GCF_000164805.1 Carlito syrichta
AATAAAATAATAAATAAAATGAGGAGAGTTTGATGAAAAAGAAGATAGAGGATGGAATATCCGCTAAGAACATTCCAAGCACAAGGAAGTGAGCAGAGACATGAAGGAGATAAGATATGGAATTCCCAAGATATTTTGATACATGAAATTTAAGGAGGGGAGTGGCTGAGATAAGCGGGGAGTAGACAGGTCAAGCCAGGGATGGCCTTGTTTTCCAGGCTGGGGAGTGTGGACTTCATCTTGTCTGCAGTGGAGGTGGGGAGAGATCACCAGAGTCGTACAATAAGTGCTTGTGCCTGCTG
>NW_007081339.1:0-399 GCF_000164805.1 Carlito syrichta
CCCAGGTGGGTCTCGAACCCACGGGCTCAGGCAGTCCACTCACCTCGGCCTCCCAAAGCGTGGGATTACAGGCTGAGCCACCGAGCCCGACCTCAAAAAGCCTTTTTGAGAACTCCAGTCAGTAAGGAAGTCCCAGGCAAGTTCAAACACAAGAGAAGCCATGCTGAAATGGGTAAGAAAAGCCACTTCATTGCCTGAGCCCGCAGGTTCGAGACCCGCCCGGGCAACTTGGCAAGATCTCATCTCTACAATAAATCAAAAATTAACCGGGCATGGTAGCACACGCCTGTAGTGCCAGCTACTTAGGTGGAAGGATCGCCGGAGCCCAGCAGGTCAAGGCTGTGGTGGCCAGGAGCATACCACTGCACTCCAGTCTGGGCAATGGAGTGAGACTCCAAC
>NW_007081340.1:0-1997 GCF_000164805.1 Carlito syrichta
TATGGAAACAACTTGAAAACCAGAAGGAAATGGAAGACTTTCTGACATCACACAACCTACCTAGGTTGGAACAAGAAGAAATAGAGACCCTAAATAAACCAATAACAATCAAGGAAATCGACCACGTAATAAGAAAACTTCCTACAAAAAAAAGCCCTGGTCCAGATGGCTTTCCTGCAGAATTCTACAAGACATTTAAGGAGGAGCTGATACCAATCCTACTGAAGGTATTCCAGGTGATTGAAAAAGATGGAACTCTCCCCAAATCATTTTACGAAGCCAACATCACATTGATACCCAAGCCAGGTAAAGATCCAACGAAGAAAGAGAACTACAGGCCAATATCTTTGATGAACATAGATGCTAAAATTCTCAACAAGATCCTAGCAAACCGGATTCAGCAATACATCTCAAAAATCATCCATCATGACCAAGTAGGCTTCATTCCTGGCATGCAAGGCTGGTTCAATATTCGTAAAACCATAAATGTAATTAAATACATCAACAGATGTCAAAACAAAAACCACATGATCATATCACTAGATGCAGAAAAAGCTTTTGATAAAATCCAGCACCCCTTCTTGATAAAAACCCTTGAACATCTAGGCACACGGGGAACATACCTCAAAATAGTAAAAGCCATCTACGAGAAACCCACAGCCAGCATACTCCTAAATGGACAAAAATTGGAACCAATTCCCCTGAAAACTGGAACTAGACAAGGATGCCCACTCTCTCCCCTCCTGTTCAACATAGTATTGGAAGTCCTGGCTAAAGCAATCAGAGAAGAGGAGGCAATCAGAGGTATTCAAATAGGAAAAGAGGAAGTCAAGTTATCTCTCTATGCAGATGATATGATGGTGTACCTTGAAAACCCAAGAGAATCTGTCAAAGGTCTCCTTACATTGATAAAAGCCTTTGGCAAAATCTCAGGATACAAAATAAATGTACAAAAGACAATCACATTTCTCTACACCAATAATAAACAAACAGAAACCCAAATAAAAAACACAGTTCCATTCACAATAGCCACAAAAAAAATGAAATACCTTGGCATCTTCCTAACCAGAGACGTGAAAGACCTTTACAATGAAAATTACAAAACACTGCTCAAAGAAATCAAAGCTGACATGAACAAGTGGAAAAATATCCCATGCTCAGTCCTTCATGCCCCTTCAGGGAAAATCTGCTGGGATCGCTGCCACCTCTCCTGCATTCGAGACATCCTGCCCGCCATAAGTCTCCTGTTGTCTGCCCTGAGGCAGGCAGCCATCTTGTCATCTTCGGCCTCTGCCATCCCTGTCCGGCCCCAACCCCTCTGAGGCGAGCAGCTGAGATAGCACCACCTGCTGGCGATTCAAGGTAACAACACCAAAACGGGAGAAACAAGCTTGATAAAGACATAGGCCAGAGTGGTGAACACAGGGTGATCTGAACTGTCCTTCACAGCAGACCGGGGCAACTGACCCTAATTATGAACTAATTTACCAACTTGAAAAGAAAGCTAGAAATCAGACCTGAAAGGACATTGGACTTAAACGAAATGTCTCAGAGTGTGCTTCATTGATTCTGTTAGTTTAATGACTTAATTCTATTCCTACTGTTTTGTTCCTTTTTTTCTTTCTTCCTCTTCCCTTTCTTCTCTTTTCTTCTCTCTGTAAACCATATGTTTCTATAGAGGAACAGCACACTAATAAGGTGGTTGGATAGCTGGTATGTTAGCATCACTATATGTTTTATTTTTTTTGTATGAGAATTGGTTCGTCTGTAGCTGTGGTCTATTGTTTTTATCTATTTCAGTATAGACCTCTCTCTCTATTTGTTGGCACACTCTTTGGTTTCCCCTCTTACTCCTCTATCTCTCCACCACCTTCTTCAAACCACTGTCTGCTCCATTCTCTCCCCTCTGCTAACCACATTTTATTTCAGGGAGCAAGCCTACAGCCCCACTGCCCGGACAGATTCCAAGGCAGTGGGAAGTGGGTTCCAGATTATTC
>NW_007081340.1:2913-6352 GCF_000164805.1 Carlito syrichta
ACCAACTCCCAGACACACAATAATTCGCCTAAACAAAGTAGCTATAAAAGAAAAAATCCTGAAGGTAGCAAGAGTAAAAGGCCAGACTACCTTCCAGGGAAAACCAATTAGAATAGCAGCAGATTTATCCACAGAAACCCTTCAGGCTAGGAGAGCCTGGAGCCCTATCTTCAAAGTTCTAAAAGAGAAACAATTTCAACCAAGAACAACCAACCCAGTCAAACTAAGCTTCATTAGTGAGGGAGAATTGAAATCTTTTCCAGATATCCAATCCTTAAGAAACTATGCTGCCACCAGACAACCCCTACAAGAAACACTTAAGAAAGTACTGAACACAGAAGAAAAAGAAAAAAGAACAACAGCATTATTCACAAGAGTACAGGCAAAAGATTAAAAACACACATGAACCAACTACAATACCCAAAGAAAGACAACAAACAAACAGGAACAACTATGTAAGAACCTTATGACAGGGATCAACTCTTGCATTTCAATTATTAGCCTAAATGTGAATGGACTAAATTCACCACTGAAAAGACATAGAATGGCAAAATGGATAAAATATCATCAGGCAAAAATCTACTGCCTTCAAAAGACTCACCTCACTAGAAAGGACACCCACAGACTCAAAGTAAGAGGATGGGAAACAAACTTTCAGGTGAACAGAATACAAAAGAAAGGAGGAGTAGCGATCTTAATTTCAGACAAAATACCCTTCAAGATATTAAAAATCAAAAAAGATACAGAAGGCCACTACATAATGGTTCAATCCATCAACAAGAAATATCTATCCTAAACATATATGCACCCAACATAGGTGCGCCAACTTTCATAAAGCAACGTCTAGGAAAACTAAAGAAAGATATTGACTCTAACACCCTCATAACTGGGGACTTTAATAACCCACTCACAACCCTAGACAGATCATCAGGACAAAAAATTAGCAAGGAGATCCGGAACCTCAATGTGACTTTGGACCAAATGGACTTAATTGATACCTACCATCCAAAGACCACAGAATATACATTTTACTCATCACCACATGAAACATATTCTAAGATCGACTGCATACTCGGTCATAAATGAAGCATAAGCAAATTTAAAAGGACTGAAATTCTACCATGTTCCTTCTCGGACCATAGTGGAATAAAAATAAACATTGACACCAACAAAGTCCCCCCAAAACCCACAAAAACATGAACACTAAACAGCATGATGCTAAATAACTCCTGGGTCAATGATGAAATCAAAACAGAGATCAAAAGATACCTAGAAACAAATGAAAACAAAGAAACATCTAACCAAAATCTCTGGAATACCCTGAAAACTGTAGTAAGAGGGGAAATTATATCCCTACAAACACACATGGAGAAAATGGAAGGAACAGAAATTCACAATCTAACAAGTCACCTAAAAAAGCTGGAAAAGCAAGACCACAAAAACCCTAGTTTCAGCAGAAGAGTCCAGATCACCAAAATAAATCCCAAATCCAGGACATAGAAGACAAAAAGATAATACAAAAAATCAATGAAACATAAAGCTGGTTCTTTGAAAGGATAAACAAGATTGATAGTCCCCTAGCTAGACTGACCAAGAAAAAATGAGAAAAAAAATCAAAGAAGCACAATCAGAAACACAAAAGATGAAGTCACATCTGACCCTGAAGAAATACAAAAGATCATTAAAGATTACTACGTACACTTGTATGGAAACAAACTTGAAAACCTTATAGAAATGGAGGACTTTCTGACATCACACAACCTACCTAGGTTGGAACAAGAAGAAATTGAGACCCTAAATAGACCAATAACAATCAAGGAAATCGACTATGTAATAAGAAAACTTCCTACAAAAAAAAGCCCTGGTCCAGATGGCTTTCCAGCAGAATTGTACATTTAAGAAGGGGCTGATACCAATTCTACTGAAGGTATTCCAGGCGATTGAAAACGATGGAACTCTCCCCAAATTATTTTACGAAGCCAACATCACATTGAAACCCCAGCCAGGTAATTATCCAACAAAGAAAAAGAACTACAGGCCAATATTTTTGCTGAACAAAGATGCTAAAATCCTCAACAAGATCCTAGCAAGCCGGATTCAGCAATACATCTCAAAAATCATACACCATGACCAAGTAGGCTTCATTCCTGGGATGCAAGGCTGGTTCAATATTCATAAAACCATAAATGTAATTAAATTAAACAGATGTCAAAACAAAAACCACATGATCATATCATTAGATGCAGAAAAAGCTTTTGATAAAATCCAGCACCGCTTCTTGACAATAACCCTTGAACATCTAGGCATACGGGGAACAAACCTCAAAATAGTAAAAGCCATCTACGAGAAACCCAAAGCCAGCATACTCCTAAATGGACAAAAATTGGAACCAATTCCCCTGAAAACTGGAACTAGACAAGGATGCCACTCTCACCCCTCCTGTTTAACATAGTATTGGACGTCCTGGCTAGAGCAATCAGAGAAGAGGAGGCAATCAGGGGTATCCAATTAGGAAAAGAAGAAGTCAAGTTATCTCTCTTTGCAGATGATGATTGTGTACCTTGAAAACCCAAGAGAATCTGTCAAAAGCCTCCTTACATTGATAAAGTCCTTTGGCAAAGTCTCAGGATACAAAATAAATGTACAAAAGACAATCACATTTCTCTACACCAGTAATAAACAAACAGAAACCCAAATAAAAAACACAATTCTATTCACAATAGCCACACACACAAAAAAGAAATACCTTGGCATCTTCCTAACCAGAGACGTGAAAGACCTTTACAATGAAAATTGCAAAACACTGCTCAAAGAAATCAAAGATGACACAAACAAGTGGAAAAATATCCCATGCTCATGGATTGGAAGAATCAACATTGTGAAGATGTCCATCTTACCTAAGGCAATCTACAAATTCAATGCAATACCCATCAAATTACCAGCAATAATCTTCTCTGACCTGGAAAAAAACAACACAGGAAATCATATGGAAGCACAAACATCCAAGAATAGCCAGAACAATCCTCAGCAAAAAAAAAAAAAAAAAAAAAAGCAGGTGGTATCACATTACCAGACTTTAAACTTTACTATAAAGCTACAATCATCAAAACAGCTTGGTATTGGTACAGGAACAGGCATATAGATCAATGGAATAGAATTGAGATTTAAGAAGCAAAACCTCAATTTCTCAACCAAATCATCTTCGACAAAGCCCCCAACACCTACCACTGGGGAGAGGAGAACCTATTCAGTAAATGGTGCTGGGAAAACTGGCTGACCACATGCAGAAGATTGAAACAGGACCCCTATCTATTCCCATGCACAAAGGTTAACTCCAAATGGATCAGAGACCTAAAGGTAAACCTCAAACCCATAAGATCCTTAGAAAAGGAAGGAATACCCTCATGGAAATCGGAACTGGCATCCAATTCCTGAACAA
>NW_007081340.1:6583-24881 GCF_000164805.1 Carlito syrichta
AGAATGGCAATTATCAACAACTCAAAAAATAACAGCTGCTGGAGAGGGTGTGACAAAAAGGGAACACTTCTACACTGTTGGTGGGAGTGTAAACTAGTGCAACCTCTGTGGAAAGCAGTGTGGCGATTCCTAAAAGCTCTAAAAATCTACCTTCCATATGACCCCGCAATTCCCCTCCTGGGAATATACCCTGAAGACCTCAAATCACTGTATATAAACGATACCTGCACATGTATGTTTATCACAGCATTGTTCACAATAGCAAGCACCTGGAAACAACCATGCTGCCCATCAAAAGAGGACTGGATTTTTAAAAATGGGGTACATGTACATGATGGAATACTATGACGCCATAAAAAAGAACAAAATCATGAATTTCGCAGCAACCCGGATGGAACTAGAGTCTATAATACTGAGTGACCTCTCACAGAAACAAAGATCCGAGTATCACATGTTCTCACTCATATAATGGACCTTGAATATCCAATGTAATACTATAAGAAAATGACTGACGGTACTGGGAAACTATGGGGGGGAGGGATGGGATTAACAGTCGCATATCTGTCTAGGGATGCGGAAACACCTCTTATCAACAGGGTGCCTGAATGAAACGTAATTGTACACCTAACCCTTAACTGTACCCCACAAAATCATAATAAAAAATATTGATTAAATAAAAAAAAGAATGTTTTCCATAGGTCTCACCTGTTACTCCACTTATCATAATGATGAAGATCATAATTCTAAATATTATCATACTAGTAATAACTGAATAATAGCAGCATATATTAAGTGTTGGATGTTATTCTGAATGCTTCATCTTATTTAAAATATAAACAGATCTATATGATAGTTTTATTTGTTTGTTGAGTTGGAGTCTCACTCTTGTCTCACAGGCTGCTGGATTAGGCAATTCTTCCACCTCAGCCTTCCAAATAGCTAGAACTACAGACACATACCATCACATACAACTGGATAGATACTGTTATTGCCACAGATGTAGAAACTTAGACAAAGGGAAGTTTAGTGGCTTGTCAATGTCCAACTATCTGTAAGCAATGGATTCCCAACCCCAGACCAGATGAATGGACTTAGGACATGCCAGGATAACATTTGAACACCTGGATGGACAACATCTGACTGTGGATTGAGCTCTAATTCATGAATGGATGAGGATTGTTTGGAAATTTGAGGAACATTAATAAATCTGCTTCCTTAGGATTGAAAGAATGAGAAACAAAAGAGCTTAAATGATTTAGGGAAGGCAACATATTTATAGGAAAGTAGGTTGAGAGTCAGGACTATATCCAAAGAAAAGCTTAGCCTGTAGAGGGGAAGGCCCTTGGAACAGTCACTCATTACCACATGGGCACTATTTTGAGGCAGACAGGGAAACCCAGGCAGGATTCCACGCAGATGAGGAATGTGGACTGAGGTTTTCAAAATTGGTAAAGAGAGGGGCACCCGAGTCTGGGTTAAAGGTACCGATTCTGCAGAATAAAGCGTGCAGAGAATACATGATCCCCCCCCCCAGAAATAATCTCCGTCCTCATGGACAACCATATAGCGTGACTAAGGGCAATGCTATTTGTCCATTGAGGGATCTGAGTCAATTCTGCTCAAGTGCAAAATTGTGATCATGCTTGCACCCAAACTTCTAGATGTATCACTCACCAAGTAATGCACAGTCCTCTGATAAAATGGCTCCAAAAATTGCCCCTAGGTCCTTCTAGGATAACATGATCCTAGACAAGGATAGCATCTGAAGTCTCTTCTATCAAATTCTGATCATGAAATCTACATATTCTCATTTAATGTTTGCTTTGTGCCTCACCACAGCACTGGTTTTCAGTTATTTCTGCTACTTTATTTATAGAAGAGTCAAGGGATCCACTGAGCTGGGTAATTGTGGAAAGTCAGGCTATCTCATGACGAGGTACATACATTTATTTTCTGTTCCCAGTGCCAGTATCCAAGTTGTATGGACTTTTGTTTGTTTGTTTTTACAATCTTGCTCTTTTGCCTGAAAAATGAGTGGAAAAGTTGTGTTTATAGGAAGTGTTCTGGTTCCCAGAAGAAGGAAATTTTGGGAGCTCATCAACACCAAATGCAATAAATATCACTAGTTCTCTTCCTTATGAATCTCATTATCTACTTCCATGAAAAAAATCCTAGCATAGTCTTATCATTGCATATTTCTCCCATTCCTGTATGAATGATGGACACTTCTTCCTGTATTGTAATATTATCACTTTTGAAAGGACATCCTCAGTTCATTCCATGGATTCTTTTGCTTGATTTTAAACACTTTGATCAGCATGTCAAATATTCCACCATGTTATGACTGAATCCTGTTTTGTGTGATTAACTAAACTGAATTCTAGGCACATACTTAAAAATCATATATGTGACTGGGAGCAGTATTCACTACTGCAATCACAGCACTTTGGAAGGCCAAGACAGAAGGTTTGCTTGAGCCCAGGATTTTCAGAACAGCACAAGCAACACAGCAAACTTCTCAAAAACAACATTTGCAAAAGTTAGCAGGGCCTGGTAGTATGCACCTGTGGTCCCAGTTACTAAGGAAGCAATGCAGAAGGATTGCCTGAGCTCAGGAGGTCAAGGCTAGAGTAAGGCATGATCATGTCGCTGCACTCCATCATGGGCAGCAGTGTGAGATCCTGACTTAAACATAAGAAATAAATTACAACCAAATCAAACGCTAATTAGATTTTCTTCTATGGGAAATAAGATAAAAATTTATTTTACTTCATTCATTTTACTGCATATAAAAATATTTTACTTCATTTTTGAGAAGTTAAAAAGTGTATTGAATAAAAAGCATTGTGCATTGTAAAACAATAGCTAACAACATTGATTTAAGAAGAATTTTTCTACTCTTTGGTCTCTTATTTACAAGAATTGGTAATTTGGGAAGATGTTACCTTTTGTGTTGCAATATCCTTATATGTACAATAATGGATAATAAGGAAGGATATATATATAATTTTTTTTTTTTAAGCTGGAGTCTCACTCTGTCACCCAGACTGGAGTGCAGTGGCTGCTCCCGGTCACCGCAGCCTCGACCTGTTGGGCTCCAGCGATCCTTCCGCCTCAGCCTTCCAAGTAGCTAGAATTATAGGTATGCACTACCAGGCCCGGCTGATTTTTTGATTTATTGTAGAGATGAGGTCAGGCTGCCCAGGTAGGTCTCGAACCCATGGGCTCAGGCAATTCACTCACCTCAGCCTGCCAAAGGCATGAGATTACAGGCTGAGCCACCGAGCCTGGCTAGGATAATAAAATTTACTTGCTCAGATGTGTATACTGAAAATCCAAACAAACAAAATCAAAAGAAATTAAAGAAGACTTTAATAAATGGAAAGAAATTATTCTTCATTGATTGAAAACCTTTAGAACTAGCACATCAAAATCTCCCAAATTAATATGTAGCTTCAATGTAATCCATGTAAAAATTTCAGCCACCTATCTAGCACAAAATGTTAACCTGATTCTATAGCCAATATAGAAGGAAGAGATACACAGAATCACCAAATGAACCATGAAAAAATAAAGTATAAGGTTCACATTTCCTAAATTTAAATCTTAAAAATAAAGCTTCATTAATCAAGAATATGTGATTTTGATAAAATGATGAACTTATTTGTTTAATTTCACAGAATACAGCCTCTTGAAACGAACTCTTACACTTTTGGACAATGATTTTTGGCATGGGGGAGAAGGCATATAGCATGAATATAATATGTTAAACAAAAGTCCAGAATTATTCACCACTATAAAATGTGACTATGTAATCAAAAACTATTTGTACCACTAAAATTATTGAAATGGAGAACAAAATTAAAAATTAATGTCAATCAGTCTTTAAAAAATGGCTCTGGAAAAATTCAATATTTACACATAAAAATAATTTTGGTGCATCACTCCTTATACACAAATTAGCTTAAAATGTTACAAATACCTATGTGGTAAAGGTAAAATTCTTAAAAGACAACAAAGGGATAAATCTTTGGAACTTTTTAGTTTGAGTGAGGTGATATTTTCTAACCATAGCATAACAAAACAAGCAACCGAAGGAATACAAAAACAAATAAATTTGACTTTATTAGATTAAACAAGTTTTATGCCTTAATGGATATTCTCATGAAAGTGAAAACACAACCCATAGAATGAGAGAAAGTATTTGCAAATCATATATCTGATAAGGAATTAGAATTCAGAATACATAAGAAGTTTAATAAGAAAAATCCCACAAACCTGTTCAGTTACAAACTGAGTAAAATACCTGTATAGACATTTTCAAAGAAGATATCCTGTACACATGGTTAATTAGTACATGAAAAAATTGTTCAATGTCTTCAGTCACTGGAAACATGAAAATTGAAATAAAAATTCGATAACTCTTCATGCATGCTATGATAGCAATATTAATAAAACATAAATATCAAGGGCTGGATAAGATGCATAGATATTGGAACTGTAATACTTATTATGCATAAATATAACTGTGCTAAGGGTTGCTCAAATTGATAGACAAACTTTATTTCTGGGTGCATTTTTTAGGGTGTTTTTAGAAGCGATTAGCATTTAACACAATAGACTGAGTAAAGAAGACTGGTTTCTCCAAAGTGGTGAGAAATCATTCAGTCTCTTGAGAGCCCAAATTAAACACAAAGATGGGAAAGTGTGTAAAATCATTGTCTTTTCTTGAACTGTGACTTCCATCTTCTCCTGTACTTAGACATCATTGTTAATGACTCTTGTAAATACAGACTTGTACTGAAACTTACACCATTTGCCTTCCACATTTTCCCACTGGAGAACGCTGATCTTTACCGGAACCCTCATACATTGGTGATGAGAATGTAAAATGGTACAGGTGGTTTCCAAATTATTTGGTAATTCTTTTAAAAAACATTAATATATCAATGACTCATTCTTAAATGTATATCCAATATATACACCCAAGTGTTCTGGATCACAGGTCTTTCCTAAAATCAAGGGCCTCTTGGCCTCCAGTGGGGACATCTGCATGAGTCTCCATCCTCAGAGCTAAGCTGGGAACTCAAAGTCTCCACTTGGATCTGTTTTGTCCTGCTTTTCCTTTGACTACTCAGGGAGAAAAGTCTTTTCTTGCCACAAAGCACCTCCTGCACCCCCCATCTGCCTTGGATCATCAGCCGACAGGAGCCCTTGACATATATTGATCCCTAGACTCTTGTATGCTAACCTCCCACAATTCTTGTCCCCACCTGTGACTGATCACCTAAGATGGAACACCATGGAGGAAGTGGTGTTCACATAACCCAGGCATCTTGCTCTCTGGAGGAATCTAGAACTGGGGTCAGCAGTCTTTAACCACATGGGCCATACCCACCCCACCAGATGGTTTTTAAATTTTTAATTGGAAAAGAAAGAATAACATATCATGGCATGAAAATTCTAGAAAATTCAAATTTCATGTCAATAAACAAAATGTTACTAGGACCCAACCACACATGACCATGGCTGCTTTGGTGCTTAAATGTCACAACTGACCATTTGCAATAGTGATGATGTATGTGGTCCAAAACGTCAAAAATATTTGCAATCTGACCCTTTACTAACCTTTGAACTTTACTGACCTTCTGCTAACCTTGGATAGGGAGACCTGTCTTATGGAAGACTAAATCGACTTGTTGATGTCACCTAAGGGAGGAGCAAGAGACACGGTGGCAGTTGGAGAGGGAGAGAAATTTTTTTAGCGGAGGAAGTACTTTCTAACAGCTTGCCCCCAAACATGGTGAGCTGCCTCAGGAGGTAGAGAGCATCCTGTCTTTAGAGAGTTTCAAACAGATGCTGACTATCTGACATGCAGGTCCCAGAGCATGATGGGCTCACTGTGTTTTAAGACTGAATTCGTTTGCTAAACCTGCCATAACAAAATGTCACACACAAAATGACTTTGTGTGTGTATATAAACAACAGCAATTTATTTCTCACAATTCTTGAGGCTGGAAGTCCAAGATCGTGGTGTGAGCAGGACTGGCTTCTGGGGAAACCTTTCTCCTTGGCTTGCAGATGGCTGCCACCTGGATGTGACCTCACAGGGCCTTGCCTCTGTGTCCACATATCCCTGGTAGCTCTTTCTCTTCATATGAGGACACCAGTTGCCTTGGGTTAGGGTCCCAGCCTCTTGACCTAATTTAACTTTAAGTGACTCTTTAACAACCTATCTCCATATGGGGGTGTTGAGTGTCAGCATGGGAATTTGGGTTGGTCATAATTCAGCCCAAAACTAAGACCCTTGAGATTCCTAAGGCTCTATGGTTTGACTCCCATCCCAGGCTTGCTTTCCTAACCTGACTCTCGACCTTGAGTCCCCAGATGTACCCTCCCTGCCCTCATCCCTGGCCCTCCTGCAGTTTATTCCCGCATTCTCTACAGGCTTGTTTTCAATGTGCCAGCAGTGTAGCCAGGCCACTCTCACATCTGTATCAGCCTCCTAGGGCTGCTGTAATGAATTATCACTCTCTGATTGCAGGGAGTGCTTAAAACACCAGAAATATCTTTTGTCACAGTCCTGGAGGATGGAAGTCCAAAATCAAAGTGTTGCTTCCTCTGAAACCCACAGGGGAGTCCTTAACTACCAATGGCTTGCTGACCACCTTTGGCATTCCCTGGCTTGTGGCTGCATCACCCCAGTCTCAGCCTTCATCATCACACGGCATTCTCCCTGTGTGCCTTTTTTTCCTATAAGATCACTAGTCATGACCTCATCTTAACTCATCACATCTGCAATGACCCTGTCTCCAAATCAGGTCACACTCTGGGTTCCTGGGGGCTAGGATTTCAACATATCTTTTCTTGGCTAGGGAGGGGATTGAGATGAACACAGCTCAATCTGTAACTCCCTTGAAGGAACTTTCTCTTTAGCCTCAACTAGTCCCTCCATGGCGGTCCCCAGGTTCCCCTGGAGGTAGATTCTCCAGACACTTTTGGCTGTGAGGATCCAGACATGGCTGTCATGATTATCACAGGTACCCCTGATGAATACATCCCATCACTCAGTTCCAGTCAGCCCCAAGAGTACAAGGGGTAGCCCATGTACACATAATTCTGAAGTGGATGGTGACACTGCATCTGATGTCATGCATGATCTTGCTTGGTGGGGACCTCAGTGAGCCTTGCTTTTGCTGTTTTCTGTTTCTGGCTTTGCCTGTGATGAGAGGTGGTTTCCAGACAGGCTTGCATGGACACTCTGCCTGACTTTCAACCCCGCCCCCTCCCACCCCACTCCACCCCACCCCAACTGGACCTCATCTGCATCCCTGCAAGGGAATCACCCTGAATCCAAGGGCAATGAAAGACAGCCAATTTCAGTCTTGACTCTGGAATGTGAGAGCCACAGCAGCCTGTGTCTTCTCTGGCCAGTGATCCTCACTGTGATCCACCCACATCACTGACTCCTGTCTTGAGGCAGTTTGACTTTGGAACTAGTTGAGGGACAGAAAGTTGACAGCACATCAGCAGTCTCAGTGACCTCATAGATTTATCTATATTCCAGCACTCACAGAAGTATCTGGCAGGTAGTAGGTGCCCAATAAATATTTACACATGCAGACAGGGAGAGTTTCTAGGCAAAAATAAGGCCCCAGCACAGGAGTCAGAGGGGCTTTGTTGGCAGGGTTGGGTGGTACCAGGATTCCCCTTTGCCAGGCTGTGTTGTCGATGCCATATCAGTGACTTTGCCAGGTTTAGTATCTGTGGCTCATAAGGAGAGCCATTGCATCAGGTGTCCCAGCTGCCATCTCAAACAGCTGCTGCTCACTGAACCCTCATTGTGTGCCAGGATTTTTGAATCCCATTATGGTCCTGGGAGGTAGGGCTCCCTCACCCTGTTTCTACAGCACAACTGTGGTACAGGGACAGAAACCAGCCTGCTAGGTTGCAGGACTGACATTTCAAAAATGAGTCTTGGGGCTCTTCTGTTCCCAGGAACCCCCCCACATTGAAGGCTTCATGTCCAGCTTTCCATGGGGGTGTTGCCATCTTATCCTCTAAGGCTGACTTGAAACCTGGGATCAGGAGAGGGGAAGAAAAGGCAGGAAGTCCTGGAATGGAGGTCACAGGGGCAGGCAGGGACACTTGTGGAGTCTTTGAGGAAGCTTCCACTTGTGTTCTCAGACTGACAGGCTGCCAGTGGTGGCCAGATTTCCAGGAAATGGGTGTCTGGGCTTGCAGAACCCCTCCTGGATCCTTCTGGCATCCCTGCTCTGGGAAGTTTGACCCCTCGCTTCCTCACCCTGAATGTTTACAGGGGTCCTGTGTTCCTGAGAGCCTTGCCGGTGAGGACTCTTCCTGCTTCCTGGGGGTCATGTAGCCCTTAACACCAAGAATAGCAAGGATTTATCTTGCCAGGCAGAGCTGGCTGCCCTATACACCACTGAGGACTGAGCTGGAGAAAATGGGGCTTTGCCCAGGAAGTCCCCTGTCTGCGTAAGATCTTTTTTTCAAATGTGTCTCATAGGACTTTTATTCCATGAAAGACTAGCTAGATGTTGCATTATTGACAGGGTTCTGGGGCAAATATGCATTAGAAGTATTTAGGTAAAGCAAGATGAAACTTATTTCTAGATTTCAGACTTATCAGAACTATTAAGAGGTTGAATCTCTAAAAGACCAGTAGGAGGCTGTTCTTTCCAAGCTTTCTTGGACTGGTTTCCAAATCTGCAACAAGATAGACCTCTGTGAAGGTGATCTGATATCGTCTATGTGTCTCAAGGAGCAAAGTCAATGTACTGGCCTACAGAAAAAAGCCAACTGCCAGCATTCAAAGACCACCTGTAGGAGATGGGAAAGATAGAGCGAAGGAAAAGATGAGCTCAGAAACCTTGAGCCATGCCCCCCCTGCCTTAAATTCCCTACCCAGGCCCTGGCTAGGGACCCATGGTTGACTCTGGTTCCATGCATATGGAAATGGACACCACAAGGGAAATCTCTGGTGATAGTGTCTTCAATGGAGTGGTCAAACTTGCTGTGTGTTGGTGGCTTGGAGACCAATGAAAAAATTATATAGCACGCCACACCCTCAGAAGGGTCAGCTAGATTTTCACCTTAGTTTTTATCTTCAATCAGGTAACTGGGATAACAATTTAGAAAGATCGATATCTAAAAGACCTAGAAGGATGCAGATCTGGTCCAGAGAGGGCAAATACATGACATGTCTATCACCACCACTGTCACCTTCTGTACTAATGGCAGACATTGCTAATTGATCATGGCATGCCATCCCACTGATCACAGACACAGCCTCAAGACATTTGAGCTGTTACTTGAGATGGACCTGAGTGACTCTCTCATGCCTCCCCTCCTTTCACAGAAGCAGAATCCAAGACCAGAGAGGGAAGCTGAACTCTCCAAATGAGGTCCCTTCTAAGAGGGAGACTAGGTTTAAAACTCACCTTCAGAAACTTTCAGATGTCCAGTCGCTTGGGCTATAGCTTGTGGACAGTCTCTCAGGGCCCTACAGGAGATTCCATTCAGTTTAGGGAACTTGGAAAATGCAGAAAGACTGTGCATGATACTATGTGGTAATCTGCCTGCTTAGAGAGAAGTCATTTATCTTCTAGGATAGTTTCCCCGCAAGGCCTGAATACTACTCCCAGCCAGGTCACAGCCAGGTCCAAAGGTTTGGCATACAGGGGGCCCTTAAGTAGTGACAGTGTGCATAATGGTGTGTGGAAAGCTGAGAAGGCTGCTCTTTCTTGAACAGGTTTGCAAAAGTTCTTCTGTAGGTTGACCTGAATATTTGCGAGGTCAGGGAATGCTGCATACAGAGAGGAGGAAAAGGGACCTGACTCCAATTGTTCTTTGGTTTCTTCCCTGTATGAAAAGCTCACAATCAAGTTGTCACCCAGATAAAATCCTCTGGTGTCCTAGTGGATCACCAGCTCTACTCCTGAGTTCTTACAATGCTTCCAATCATCAACTTGGTGACTGAGAGCACCTTCTGTCCCCAGCCTCTTTATTTCCTTCCTACCCTCACTACTCTCCATCCTTGTCCTGCCCAGTAATATCTCCCCAGACCACGAGCTGAGGAGAAAGTTGCACAAGAGTAGAGATGAAAAATAACTGCCATGTATTCAGCTTAAATAAGCTCTGAGGAATGAGTCCCTCTCTCCATTGAGCAGGTAGCAACTGTTTAAAACCAACTTGCTATTTGCACCGTGCCTTCTTAGATTTGAAAGTTTAATGATTAAAAAAAAAAATTTAGTTTTCCTTTTCCACGACTTAAAACAAAATATCAGCTTGGCTAGTTCTTCTAGTTTAAAAATACCCTGACCTCCAGTACTAGAGTGAGAATTTTGGAGCAACTGGTGCTGGGCTATAAGAAGAAATATGGTTGGCAAGAGCCAGGGAGGCCTTTTCCAAGCAGTGGGGGATGGGATGACCAAGGTAGGAAAGGGGCCTTTATGGGCACCCAGGGATGCAAGGGCTCTGGTTGATTTAGAATTATCCAGGCTTGTTTCTTCACCAGCCATTCATTCAATGGTTGATTTATTGAGCATCTACTACATGTAATACCCTGGCCATTCAGTGGTGCATGATCTGAAGTCTCCTCCACTTGGCAGCCTGGAGCTCAAGGGGGGAGACAGAAAAGTATCAAACCAACAACAAATAGATAAACATGAAATACCCATAAGTCTGTGGAAAGAAAACTTCCCAGCAACATGGGCTATGAGTAAGACTGTGGAGAGAATGGTTGGCCAAGATCTTTCTCAGGAGGGGACACTTAAATTGCAATCTGAAGGAAGAGAAAGAGGAAGGGGTGATCATTCTAAGCCAGGGTTTCTCAGCATATACACTATTGGTATTTGGGGCCGGGTAATTCTTTAGGATGGGGGCTTTCCTGGTATTGTTGGATGTTTAATGGCACTCATGATCTCTACCCAATCAATAGCAGTAGCAACCCTTCTTCCTGAGTGACATTCAAAAACATCTCTTGGCTGGGTGTGGTGGCTCACGTCTGTAATCCCAGCACTTTGGGAGGCCAAGATGGGAGGACTGCTTGAGTCCAGGAGTTCAAGACCAGCCTAGGCAACATAGTGAGACCTTCCTCTGCCAAAAAAAAAAAAAAATATATATATATATATATATATATAATCTGGGCATGGCAATGCACGCCTATAGTCCCAGCTACTCAGAAGACTGAAGTGGAAGGATGGCCTGAGCCCAGGAGGTTGAGATTGTGGTAAGCCATGATCATGCCACTGCACTCCAGCCTGGGCAGTAGAGTGAGATCATAATTTTTTTTTTAAAGTCTCCATTGTCAAATGTCCCCTGGGATGTCTCTGAGCCATCCTCCTAGGATTCAAATTCAGCAAACTGCTACCTGCAGCCTTTAATGGCAACAGTCAGACAGAGGGAAACAGACAAACTCAAGGAGGAAGCTGTTTGAGTAAATATGGCAGGGAAGTCAGTGTTTAAGTCAATATTTAGAAACTCTGGTGGTCTAAAGGTTGTGCAGGCCAAGAGAATGTGAACTTACCTTTTGCCATCTGCATGGACAAGACCAGGGCCAAGATCTCCATCATCCCCTCCATCCTTCTGCTAGGAGGCAGATCCTCTCTCTGGGCTGAAATCTTGAGACCTACGTCAGGCACTCCTGGGGCTGTTCTCTGATGCTGCTCAGGGAAGGCTCCTCTGTCTTCCCCAAGAAAGGGAGTCCCCCAGATGGTAGAAGGCCTGCTTTACATTCCTTCCATTTCCCAGTAAACAAAAGAGAAAGAGGTTAGGCCTGGCTGTAATGGCTGTCCCTGGTGGCCCTGGAGGCAGCAACACAGTCTGTAAAATTTATGTCTAAGACCCCAAAAGCAACTGCAACAACAAAAAAGGGACTTACACTAAAAACTTCTGCACAGTAAAATAAATAACAGAATAAATAGACAGCCTATGGAATGGAAGAAAATATTCACAAACTATTCATTCAACAAAGGACTAACATCTAAGATCTACAAGAAACTCAAATCAGCAAGAAAAAACAAAAACAAAAACAAAACAACAAAAAACCAAATAATCCCATTAAAAAGTGCACAGGAACCATGCTGCCCATCAGAAGAGGACTGGACTAAAAAAATGTGGTACATATACATAATGGAATACTACGCAGCCATAAAAAAGAACAAAATCAAGAATTTCAGCAACCTGGATGGAACTAGAGTCTATAATACTGAGTGACGTCTCACAGAAACAAAGATCTGAGTATCACATGTTCTCACTCATATAATGGACCTTGAACATCCAATGTAATACTATAAGAAAATGACTGACAGTAGTGGGAAACTATGGGGGGGAGGGAGATGGGATTAACAGTAGCAAATATCTGTCTGGGGATGGGGAAACACCTCTTATCAACAGGGTGCCTGAATGAAACATATTTGTATACCTAACACTTAACTGTACCCCACAACATCATAATAAAAATTATTGATTAAAAAAAAGTACACAGGCCTGGCTTGGTGGTTCAGCCTATAATCCCAGAACTTTGAGAGGCCAAGGCGAGTGGATTGCCTCAGTCTGTGGATTTGAGACCAGCCCAGGCAAATTGGAGCGACCTCAGCTCTACAATAAATAAAAAATTAGCCTGGCATGGTAGTGCGCGCTTATAGTTTTGGCTACTTGGATGGCTGAGATGGCAGGATCGTGGGAACCAAGCAGGTTGACACTGGTATAGCTGTGAGTGTTCCACTGCTCTCCAGCCTGGGGGAGGGAGTGAGACTCCAACAAAACAAAATGTAGACAAATGACATGAACAGACATTTTTCAAAAGAAGATTTGCGAACGATCAACAAATATGATAAAATGCTCATGTAGCTAATAAGTGGTAGTCAAGACTCATTTGAATTCATGCCTTTCAAACTCCAAAGCTGCTTCTCCTATATTCTCCTGTCTCTCAATGTGCTCAGAATGCATTTATATCCCCAAGAGGAAGACAAAGAAGACTCCAAGGCATAGATTTTCCTAGCCTGGCCTTCTGATACTAATCAAAAATTTCAGCCATTGCTGGTTTTTGCCCTGTCCAAGAAGAAAGAAGCAGGAGCTGCCCATCTGAAAATAGACTTTCTACAAAGTAAAGGGAAGCCAGAAGAAGAGATAGCTGGAATAACAAGAATTGCCTTGACCTAGATCTGAGAGAAATGCAATGGTTTAATTTAGTCAGATCTTCTGGTCATTATGCTAACTAGAATTAAAAAGGGGCAAATGAAAGAGAAAGCAAAAGGAAAAATGTGGTGGTTAGGGGGAATACCTGACAAGGGTGAAACTATTTGCTAATTGTGGTTCCAATGAAGCAAAGTAAAAACTGAAACTTCTTTGCTTCTTGTAAGTATGAGAAAAATTTATTTTATTGTATTTCAGTTTCTCCACCTAATAAATATTAGAAATAAACTTTGTGATCCTAAAAAGTACTCTCCCTGTCCTAGGAGATGATATTCTCAGATTGTATTTCTTCTGAATATGTAATATATTAATATATTATAATACAATAAAAAACTAGAGTAATTAAAAAAAAAGATGGCAGCTCTGTCCTAATTCCTGGGGCTGATTTGTGGGTGGAGGCAGAAAGATGAGTCTGCAGTTCTCTTCCTAGAACCAAATCCCTGGGGGTTCCCACAGTCCCACGATTGATGAAAGGAGCAGGAGTGAGCATTGGGCGTTATGATGGACTGGGTCTTGGAACATTGCTTTGGGAATTGGGACACACAGCCAAGCACCTTCCGAAGAGAAGGTTGAGTTGCCAAGGACTCCATCCCAATGGAGTCAGTAATGTCCATGTTGGGGCATTGGTAGCTTACATGGATCCTGGACAGTGAATGCTATGCATTAGTCCTACATGACTCTAGCCATTTCTTTCTGTTATTTTTCTACTTGTGTTGGAGAATAATAATACTCATTTTGTAGAACAGGCATATAAAAACTGACGTTGGGAACTGCCCAGACCACAGTGCTAGGTCATTTGGAGCGAGGCGACAACTAAAGCTGCGCTTCACTTCACAGATGGCACCTTCCATGTATCCTCACAAAATGCAGAGGAAAACAAGCTCTCTTTGGGTTCCCTTCTGAGGACACGCCTCATTCATGGAGTCTCCATTCATACACAGACCACAGCAGGAAAGAAGTAGTGTCACAGAAGCAGCCCAGCGTTGAAACCAGCCCAAACCTGGTCCAGCATACTGCCTACAATGAACACATAGGAATCTAGAATTTTCCAACTTCCCTGAGGCTGTTCTTACTCAGGGGCTCAGTAACATTAACCAGGTCCACACGTGGCTTGCCCATGGCCTATCAAATGGCCTCACAAGTCCACAGCTCTCGATACTGTCTTGCTCCCTTCATGTACTTTCTTTTGTTGCTTCGCTTTTGTTTTTAGTTCCTTAGGGGCTTGTGAGTTGCAGTCTCACTCCATCACTCAGGTTGCAGTGCAACAGCATGTTCACGGTCACGCCAGCGTCTCCCTGCTGGGCTCGGGTGATTTTTCCGCATCAGACCTCCAAGTACCAAAACAACAGACCCGCGCTACCCACATGGCCAATTGTAGTGTTTCTTTTTTGAATGAGAAGCTGAGGTCTCTGCAGGCTGCCCCGGCTGATCCTGAACTGTAAGCTCAGGCCATCGGCTCCCTTAGCCTCCCACAGTCCTGGGATAACAGGCTGGAGCCACCTCACCGGGCCCCGTTTTCTATTTTCAGCTGAGGAAGATACCACTAACCGCCCTCCCTCGAGTGTTTGTGTATCTCTTCTCACCATATTTCCACCTCTGGTCCGAGCCTGTATCTTGCTTCTAGGCTCTGGCAATTCCGGTATCTATATGTACACGGAGAGAAAGGAAGAAGGACAATTTCAGCACCTGAAACATGTTCAGAGGCACATAAAACTCTCCGCTACAGTGGAAGTATGACAAAAATCACACAACCAGAACGCTCCGTGACGTCCTTCAGCCAATGCATCCAGCCCTCCTGTTGAGGGCTGGGCAGCACAGGTTGGCGTACACATGTGTACACCTGCATCAACCTACCTAAGCCTACAGAAAGCGAAAAGCAGGGAGGGATACCAGGGCTGAAACCCGGCACCATTTACGAGGTGGAGTAGGAGGAAAGTTCACACGCTGGTAGTTCATTAACAAGTAGATGACCAAGACCGTCACTGACAAAAAAGGAAAAAAGAAAACATTACAACGTGAAGAATTACAACCCAGCAGTAGTACCACTGTCGGGCAACATCGACTAGCTGGGACTCAGCTGCAGGTTCCAACTTGCCATCTAAGGGGAACTGGCTAGCTGAATGGAGCCTCAGCTGTAGCCTCACTTCACCCCCGTCAGAATTAGCTCTGTGCTCTCATCAGATGTGTGCAGACAACAGTGACTCCATCTTGGAAGTGAATCAACCATTTGACTTTTCTTGAGCACCAGTTGCACGCTGGCCTCCGATTTCTCTCATATGTACACCTCTAGTCTCAGAAAGCAGACTTCTGCTTTGGGATAAACGATATTTGGCAACTTCCACAACTTATAGGCTATGAAGCTCTTCCTGTTCTTGCCTGTTCTGCACGGTTGCCTGTCCTTGGCTTCCTGAATCACATACCCGTTCCCTATAATATATACGCCCTGGGTCTGTGACGTGTCCGTGCAGAATCTGCTTGCCTGGCAGCTACCCATGTTTATATTTCTGTCTTTAGGGTCACTGTATATATTGCCCCCAAATGAGGGCACAGATAAGGGAGCATCTTGAATGTACTTCTACCAGCTATGGGCCATTTGTGTGACAGTTACAAGGACCTGGAAACATACGAGGAAGGAAGCCAGGCCCAGTCTGAAACTTGGCGTGCGCGCGCACGCGCACTCACACACACACACACAAACACGGGTTCAGCCACATACACTTGAATATTCATGGGCACAAACCTGATCTGCACACATGTGTAAAGTCCAGGAGTCAGAGTTCATTGGCTCTAGGCCCTGCTGATTGGACAGTGCTCTCTTGTGATGCGATCCATCACCCCGTGATGTCACGGTGCCTGGAGACCAACTGCCAGTGCATGTCTGGAGGAGTTGGGAGACACACCATGCTATTCCAGTGGCTCGGCGAACAGGACGATTTTCTTGGTGAGAGGCGCATATCAGCACCTCTCACCGATTACTGTCTGGTGAGTGTGGCCTCTCCCTTCCCTCCTGTGGCTAGAGGACATTCCGTCCCGGATCGGCAGCAGTGACCTCCCTTGGTTCCCAACACTCACCCCTGAGCATTCACTGGGCAGATACTCTGCGCCTACCACATGGACAGTCATCTCTGTCATCTTCACGGCAACTCCCTAGGGGTGGGGGTATGAATGTGCCAATGTGACAGGTAAGATATCTCAGGCCCAGAGGAGGGTCACTAGCCAAAGGACCCAGGGTGAGCCTGGAATGTGGTCTCAGCTCTGTCCTGTCCCACGCTGAACTCAAACCCTGACCTCCGCCATCTCCCTGCCTTCAGTTAAAGTCTGGCCATAATGCCAGATCCAGATAGGGAAGAGACTATCCTGGAAGAGCCACCATGACAGGGCCCTGTGAGTCGGCTGGAGGGTCATCCTTGTTCCTCATCTGTGCCCACAGAGGTTATTCTAAAAGGTGGTTTCACGAACTCAGTCTGAGTTGCGGGCACGCATGACTACCGGGGGGGGCCCAGACCGGTGGCATCCCTTATCCAGATGTGGGGTGAGAGGCTTCCATCTTGGGGCAGTAGGGGACAATGACTGAGCCCTTTCGGAAATGGCCTGTGAGTGACAGCATCCCTCGGGGAGTCTGGGGCATGAAAACAGTCACTCTCTCTCCACAGCTCCCCTCTATCCCCTCCTCTAGAGGCACCCCTCCATTTCCCCTGGGTGTTGCCCAAGGGAATCAATGTCATGGGAGGTCTCCCGAACCAAGTCCCCAGGCTTGCATTTTCCTTCCTGGTGACCAGGAAAAATGAAGCCCCTTCCTGTACTGACAGCTCAGAACTCTAGACTTGATAACCCTACACCTGAGACCTGGTTTCCATAAGCACAGAGGCTGCTTTGGAGACAACACGTCCTCCTTTGCCCACAATAAACACCCGCAGACTCAGCAGGTGGGATCTTTAAGTGGATCCACTGGCCACAGCGAATTACAACTTAAGTAGATTCGGCTAGTCCTTAGGTTTCTTGTTTCCCACAGGAAACTGAGCAGCTTCATACCTTCTGAAAAGCTGAGGAAGGCTCGTTCCCTGAAGACCTCGGGTGCCTGAGACCAGGTGGCGTCCAGGTGCCGGAAGACCCCATCAGGAGACCTTCCCCGCTGGCGGGTGGATGCCATAGTTCCTGCTGGGCAGGTGTGCCCTTGTCTCAAAGGTTTGGGGCTCAGTGAGGGTCTCGCTGTCCAGATGCCCCCAGGCATCTCCGCCAAACCCTTTCCACAGCCTAGGAAGAAAGGAAAAGAGAGGACAAAGGTCAAATCAGAGCCAGAGTGGCAGGAGAGAAGATCACAGTCTGGAGGCCAGACCCAATGGGGTGTAGGGAACCACTGGAGAAATGACAGGGTCAAATGGAGGTTCAAGGACAGGCAGAGGAACACTGGAGGGATCGATCCATTGAGGGCCAAGACTGGCAAGGGGACTGGACCCTAGCTCGCCGCAGGTGCGCTGGCAGTGCTCAGCCCACGGTCCCCGGACCCCCGCCTGAGGAAACACTCACACACTGATGGATGGATGGAGGGGCACAGCCCCGTACTTCTGGGAGACATCTCAGGACAGGATGCCCTCCACTCCCGCCGGGCGTGGAGCCTCAAGGCCTCAAGGGAATCCTCTTGGTGCAGCCAAAACCCCTTTGGCCCAGCACATCTCTCAGCACCCTCAGGGTGGTGGGCGCAGAAAACCATGTCCTCCTTTCCCGGTGCCTTCCAAGTGGAGACTGGGAAAAATGAGGACGCTGGGACTTCCCAGGGCACACTCAGGGAGGGGGCCAGCTTCTGGCCTGGGTCCTCAGCTCCCTTTTGGTTGCCTTACAGCAAGATGAAGCTGCCGTGCATCAGCGCCCCGGGGGAAAAGGTAAGAGGCTGTCCCTTTGACACAGGAGGTCAATCCAGGGACTGGCGCTGTGGCCAGGGTCTCCTGAGGCAGAAAACGGCCTTCCGTGAGCATGGAGGAATGTGAGGGTGAACATCACACCACTCTCGGGAGAGGCGGGCACGGATCTTGCAGGACCCGACGCCAACAATCCGCACCTTCAAGGATTGTTTTCTTCC
>NW_007081341.1:0-302 GCF_000164805.1 Carlito syrichta
CAAAAAAAAAAAAAAAAAAAGTACTGAACATAGAAGAAAAGGAAAAGAGAACAACAACATTCTTCACAAGAGTACAGGCGAAAGATTAAAAACACACATGAACCAGCTCCAAAACCAAAAGAAAAACAACAAACAAACAGGAACAGCAACTCTGTAAGAACCTTATGACAGGGATCAACTCTTGCATTTCATTTTTTTGTCTGTAGTAACAATGTGAATGGACTAAGTGCACCACTGAAAAAACACAGAATGGCAAAATGGATAAAATATTACCAGGCAACAATTTATTGCCTTCAAGAGAC
>NW_007081342.1:0-462 GCF_000164805.1 Carlito syrichta
CTCAGGCAATCCACTCACCTCAGCCTCCCAAAGGCACGAGATTACAGGCTGAGCCACTGACCCCGGCTCAGAAGTCAAACATTTTGTCCTAGCTCCACAGGCATCCCTCTGTCCAGCCATCAAAAGCACACACCTAGATGCTGCCGTCACCCCCTCTCCACCAAGCATCCATAAGGGCACCTGTTAAGACCGGAGTCGCCTGAGCCCACGGGTTCGAGACCCACCTGGGCAAGTTGGTAAGACCTCATCTCTACAATAAATCAAAAAATTAAGCCGGGCTCGGTGGCTCAGCCTGTAATCCCGCGCCTTTGGGAGGCTGAGGTGAGTGGACTGCCTGAGCCCCCGGGTTCGAGACCCACCTGGGCAACTTGGCAAGACTTCATCCCTACAATAAATCAAAAATTAGCCAGGTGTGGTAGCGCGCGCCTGTAGTTCCAGCTACTTGGAAGGCTGAGGCGGAAG
>NW_007081343.1:0-318 GCF_000164805.1 Carlito syrichta
CTCCTATGCTGGGTGCATATATGTTTAGGATGGATATTTCCTGTTGATGGATTGAACCTTTTATCATTATGTAGTGGCCTTCTGTATCTTCTTTAATTTTTGATAGCTTAAAGGGAATTTTGTCTGAGATTAAGATCATGACTCTTCCTCTCTTTTGTGTTGTTTGCTTGAGATTTTGTTTTCCATCCTCTTACTTTGAGTCTGTGAGTATCCTTTCTAGTGAGATGAGTTTCTTGGAGGCCATATATTGTTGTCTGGTGATATTTTATCCATTTTGCCATTCTATGTCTTTTCAGTGGTGCATTTAGTCCATTCACA
>NW_007081344.1:0-378 GCF_000164805.1 Carlito syrichta
CCACTCACCTCAGCCTCCCAAAGGCGCGGGATTACAGGCTGAGCCACCGAGCCCGGCTCACAATATTTTTTGATGAAACTCTTTTATCATTACATGTTTTCAGGATCTTTTTATTAAAATATGGAAGTACAGATTTAACTCATTCATTGTATAGGAAACAACTGCTATTTGCAGAATTGGCAAAGCTAGTCTTTATTTCAAACCAATCAGCCAAATTAGACTTACTTTCTGTTAGGGAAAGTCTAACTTTATTTTTCAATTCAAATACATATATTAACACTCATTTTGAAGAATATTATAAAAACTACCAGGAAGCCGGGCTCGGTGGCTCAGCCTGTAATCCCACACTTTGGGAGGCTGAGGGGAGTGGATTGTCTG
>NW_007081345.1:0-361 GCF_000164805.1 Carlito syrichta
GGAATCTTTCTTATGTGTCTTCTTCCACTTCTCTCCGGCCTTGTGTCTCTTTCTCACCTGATAGTTGGTATGTATGTCTGTTTTCCCTCTCACTCTTCTGTCTCTCTAACTTCCTATTGATTCCCCCTTCCTCCATTATCTTCCTCTTTTATACCCCCATTTTAATCTAGGAACCAAGACTACATACTGCTGAACAGACAGATTGTAAAGCAGAGGGAAATAGGTTCCAGTGTGCTCATATACCTGTTTGAGCTCGTACACCTGGGTGCTCATACACCTGTGTGGATACTAGAATCAGCATATACACTCTGAACCACAGCTTCCCTCTCAATTAAACCTCAAAACTGCAAAAAGTACAGAT
>NW_007081346.1:0-301 GCF_000164805.1 Carlito syrichta
CCCGTCCCCACCCACCTGGACTCGGTGACGTCGGCAGGGTTTCCCCTGCACACCTTCTCCAGCTGCACATAGAGGGAACAGTTGACCCGGCACCAGTTGGGGCTGCAGACAGCCAGGAAGTTGGGCCACAGCTGGCCGATCGTGTACTTGGCCAGGTCTGTCAGCGACTGGCTCACGGTGGCCCCGAAGAGGAAGGTCCCCAGCACCTTGTACATGGCGGCCACGTAGTTGTTGAAGTCGGAGCGGGAATACAGGCGGTCGGTGTACACCAGGTAGGCCTCCCCCACCGAGACCTGGAAGG
>NW_007081347.1:0-444 GCF_000164805.1 Carlito syrichta
GAGGTCACGGCTACCGCAGCCTCGACCTGCTGGGCCCAAGCGATCTTCCCGCCTCGGCCTCCTGAGCAGCTGGGACCACAGGCGGGCGCCACCCTGCCCGGCTGATTTTTTCATTTATTGTAGAGACGGGTTCTGACCGTGTTTCCCAGGCTGATCTCCAACTCCTGAGCTCAGGCGATCCTCTCGCCTCGGCCTCCCACGGTGTTGCGATGGCAGGCGGGAGTCACCGCACTCGGCCTTCTTTGGACTTCACAGACAGACGCGGGTCTTGCATGAGCAGACGTCCCGAGTTTATTTGATCGACTTCTTGCCCTTCTTCGGCGACGTTACATTCCCTTAGATGCCATACTTGATATGTTCTTGATCCTTTCCCATGAGCCATTCTTGAGAGCCTAAAAGTAAGAATGAGGGCAGCCCCCCCCCCCCGGGGGCTCCCCCCCCCCT
>NW_007081348.1:0-307 GCF_000164805.1 Carlito syrichta
CCAGCTAGCTAGTCAGCTAGCTAGTTAAGTCAGTTAGCAAATCAGCTAGTTACTTACCTAACTAGTTGGCTAGAAACCCAGCTATCTGGTCATCATCGTGGGATCGCTTGCTTTCCATCAGGTCAGCTAACTAGTCGGATCTGTTGCCTGACAACTGATCAGCAAACTAGTCACCTCGCTCACCAGCCAACAGGTCAACTAACTTGTCAGCTCACTCACAGGCCAACAGGGTAGTCAGCTAGTCAGTCTGCTCTCCTGCCAACTAATTGATTCAACTCACCAGTCAGCTTGCACACCAGCTGACTAG
>NW_007081349.1:0-383 GCF_000164805.1 Carlito syrichta
GCTTGTTAGGCTGTTAATTTGTGTTCTTTCCATTTTCTTCATGTGTGTTTGTAGGGATATAAATTCCCCTCTTACTACAGCTTTCAAGCCGTCCCAAAGATTTTGGTAAGACGTTTCTTCATTTTCATTTGTTTCCAGGTGTCTTTTGACTCTGTTTTGATTTCATCATTGACCCAGGAGTTGTTTAGCATCATGCTGTTTAGTGTCCATGTCTTGGTGGGATTTGGGGGAACCTTGTTGGTGTCAATGTTTATTTTTATTCCACTATGGTCCGAGAAGATGCATGGTAGAATTTCAGACCTTTTAAATTTGCTTATGCTTGATTTATGTCCAATTATGTGGTTGATCTTAGAATATGTTCCATGCAGTGATGAGTAGAATGT
>NW_007081350.1:0-334 GCF_000164805.1 Carlito syrichta
ATTCAGGGCATCTGTCTTTTTGTATACAGAGTTTGGAATCCACATGAATAGGGAACATCAGGGCATCTTGCTGAGAATGAAAAGGAAATCCGGCTGTAGGAGTTCTCATTAACCGGAATTACAGGGCCTCTTGAAAAGGTTTAATCAGCAATCTGGGCTTCTGATTCCTTACATTTTTCAGAGCTAATTTCTCCGTGGATACACTAAATCTGTCATTACAGATCCACAGGAACTTACTTGTCATCTTGTTAGTTGTAATCAAGGATCTGTCCAAACAAATACTTTTCTGTCCTAGGAACATCTATGACCATAATCATGTTTCCCAGAATCAAAA
>NW_007081351.1:0-418 GCF_000164805.1 Carlito syrichta
TTTTTTTTTTTTTTTTGAGTTGAAGTATCACTCTGTCGCCCAGGCTGGAGTGCAGTGGCATGCTCACGGCCACCGCAGCCTCGACCTGCTGGGCTCAGGTGATCCCTCTGTCTCAGCCTCCAAAAGTACTGGGATTATAGGCGTGACCCACCGCATCTGGCTTTTAAAAATTGTTATTATTTTAATTTTTTTATTTTAAAGATGTGAGGTACAATTCAGAGTTAGGTATACAAGTGTTCATTTTGCAGGTACCCTTGTTGATGAAGTATTCCACCATCACCACGCCCCCACCCGCAGATTCCCACTACTGCCAATCCCACCTCCCTCCTCCCACACCTCCTCCCCCTGGTAGTTTCCCCCTACTGCCAATCCCTTTCTTTTCTTTTCTTTTCTTTTCTTTTTTTTTTTTTTTTGAGTT
>NW_007081352.1:0-364 GCF_000164805.1 Carlito syrichta
GAGCCCGGCAGGTCGAGGCTGCGGTGGCTGGGAATGGCCACTGCACTCCAGTCTGGGCAACAGAGTGAGACTCCAACTCAAAAAAAAAAACAGCCGGGCTCGGTGGCTCAGCCTGTAATCCCAGCACTTTGGGAGGCCAAGACGAGTGAATTACCTGAGGTTGTGGATTTGAGACCAGACCAGTCAACTTGGTGAGACCTCGTCTCTGTAATAAATAATAATTTTGAGCCCGGCTCGGTGGCTCAGCCTGTAATCCCGCGCTTGGGAGGCTAAGGTGAGTGGATTGCCTGAGCCCGCAGGTTCAAGACCTGCCTGGGCAACTTGGCAAGACCTCATCTCTACAATTAAAAAAAAAAAAAATTAT
>NW_007081353.1:0-559 GCF_000164805.1 Carlito syrichta
CCAGTGCAACCTCTGTGGAAAACAGATTGGCGATTCGTAAAAGCTCTAAATATCAACCTCCCATATGACCCCGCAATCCCCCTACTGGGAATATACCCTGAAGAACTCAAATCACTCTATAAAAAAGATACCTGCACACGTATGTTTATCGCAGCATTGTTCACAATAGCAAGAACCTGGAGCCAACTGTGCTGTCCATCAAAAGAGGACTGGGTTAAAAAAAAAAAATATGGTACATATACAAGATTAAATACTATGCAGCCATAAAAAAGAACAAAATCATTAATTTCACAGCAACCTGGATGAAACTAGAGTCCATAACACTGAGTGACCTCTCACAGAAACAAAAATCTGAGTATCACATGTTCTCACTCATAAGTGGACCTTGAACATGCATCGTAGTACTATAAGAAAAGGACTGACAGTGGTGGGAAACTATGGGGGGGGATGGGAGGTGGGATTAATGGTAGTCAATATCTGTGTGGGGACGGGGAGACATCCCTTATCAACAAGGGTGCCTGAACAAAGCATATTTGTATACCTAACCCTTAACTGTACC
>NW_007081354.1:0-888 GCF_000164805.1 Carlito syrichta
AAATAGATATTTAGAGATTCTATAAGTTGTGATATAGTCACATACACAAAAATACTAGGCCAGAAGAACTTCTGGAATATGTGATATAAGAAGCTCTGTAGATACTTTCCCAGTAAACAATAATAACTGCTAATAATTAATTTTTTAAACCCCAATAATTAAAAATATTTGGAAGTGTGGTAAGGTCATACATCAAATGGAGAAAAGGCTTATCCTAGCAAATATATTAAATCACCATAAAATGTGCTAGAATCCATAACAATGGAACAGCTAAGGCCTAATGTGGGCCCCGCCATCTTCCGCCTCGGCCGTGCGGGCGGCGGGCGCGGCGGGCGCCCCCGCCCGGCTGCGGTTCTCGTTTTCATTGTGGCGACGAGGCTCGCCCCTCGCCCTCGCCCTCGCCCAGGCGGGTCTCGAACCGCGCGCTCGGGCCATCCGCTGCCCGCGGCCTCCCAGGCGCGGGGCGACGCGCCGGCAGTCCCGCTACGCGGAGGGCGGGGCCGGGAGGGTCGCCGGAGCCCGCACTCCAGTTTGGGCGCCCGAGCCAGGCCCCAGCGCGACGGACGAACGCACGAGCAACAAAAATGCCTTTCAGTGGTAGAGGCGAGGCTCGCCAAAGGCCCGGGCGGGCCTCGAACCCGCGGACTCAGGCCACGCCCTCGCCCCGGCCTCCCAACGTGCCGGGCTGCGGTCTGGGCCACGGCGCCCGGCCTTTCCAGGGCGTTTTCACGCCCAGGAGTTTCGAACAGGCTTTACGTGGCGAGACGGGGCTTCAGAAGGCACGAGCCGCGCGTCTCGCAAAGCGCGGCGGCTTCCGCCCGGCCGGAGGCCCGAACGCCTGAGGCGGCCCCGAAGCCGAGGCGGCTCCGGAGCTCCCGCGGCCGGGGC
>NW_007081354.1:1588-8949 GCF_000164805.1 Carlito syrichta
GCCCCCTCCTCCCCCGAGGGGCAGCCGGCGTCTCCCGGGACCCCGGAGCCCAGCACGGCCCAGGCCCGCAGGCGCCGCGCGGAGCCCCGAGGTGAGAGCGGGCCGGCCGTCGGGTTCCGCCGTGGGTCCGAGCGCGGCTGGGGTTGGGCCTCTCGCGTGCACGACGCCTTTCCCGTCTCTGGCGTTTCTGGCTCGCACAGAGGGCGGCGAGGCCTGCGACGTGTGGATGAAGCACCCGAAGCAGCAGCAGGCGCCCTGGCATGTGCGCATTTGCATCGGATCTGCGGGCGAGGGGCTTCTCGCCGGAGGCCCCAAGGGAATGTCCCCAAGGGAATGTCCCCAAGGGAATGTCCCCAAGGGAGTGCCGGTCGCGTCGTGATCCTTTAGTCGATGAGCAGGTGGATGAGGGAGGTCGGCCGCGGCGGGTCCAGACTCGCGTCTCGCGCCAGATGCCACCTCGTGCCGCAGGTGACAGTCGTTGAGCACCGCCAGCAATTTGGGACGTATGCGTCACCCATACGAACAGGTTAAAAAATAGCGGGAAGGCTTCCACTTAGGCAGCAAGTTTGCGTGATTAGCGGCCAATGTGCCTTCGAACAAACCACTCCCAGCAGGTTAGCTAGTTTCTGTCGCGACGGCAACGGTCCAGGCTCTTTGGTCAGAGACAAAACACAATAGACATGGGCCACTTGAGAGAGAATCTAACATCGAAATGATAGATCATGTGACCGAGATCATTCATTTTTTACAGCACAGTGAGTCATTTGAGCCCAGGTATCAAGCTGCCTATGAGACGGGGCCCCAGGGATGTGGACAAATAACAGGAGAATGAGGCAATTAAACCCGTGTGAGCCGAAGGTAATAGCGACAGGCTGAGGGTGCCTAAGGAATCCTGACTCACACATGATGGATGTGCATCCATTGTAATTCAGCATATTTGGATCAATGGCTTGGAATGAACTCCTGAAGGCTGGGGAATTAAAAAATCACCTGCCTGTTATGGGCGCTATTCCTCTGTGCCAGGAGTCCCTCTTGGCTGCGGTCATCGGGAACAAAGACCAAGTACCCTTGTTCTTGCCTCTACAGTTGTGGAGATTCGACCAGATTTTCTGTTATAGACGATCATGTTATGAAAAAGTAAATCGAGTTTTATTTGTTCCTTTCCACAGGGACGGCCTTAATTTATTGTGTTGTTGTTGCCTTCATGCACTAGCTAGACCTCCAGTACAGTGTTGAACCGCAGTGGCAAGAACAGGCCTCTTTGTCTCACTCCCGATTTTACGGTGGTTAAATGTAGGTTTTACACAGGTGCTCTATTAGACTGAGCAAAGTCCCTTGTATTCCAGGTTTCCTGAGGGTTGTTCTCTTTTTAAATCAGAAATAGATATTGGACTTATTTCTACATCTATTAAGATGATCATGAGATTTTTCTTTTTAGTTTGATGATAGGATTAACTCCATTAATTGAATGTTTTATTCTAAAACAAACTCTCCATTTTATATATTGTGAATTGTATTTACTAAAATTTTAAAATAATTTTTGCATCTGTGTTTATGAGGGATCCAATAGTATAATAGTTTTCTTATAATGTATTTTCCATGTTTTGGTATTGAGGTAATAGTGCTGGCATCATGGAAATCATTGAATGATCCAGGAAGGGTTTTCTCCTCTTCAGTTTTCTGAAAGTGTGTATAATTGTTTCTTCATTAAATACCTGATAGAATTTAATAGTAAAATAACTTGGGCTTGGAACTTAATCTGGGGGAAAGTTTCTTTTTCTTCTTTTTCCTTTTTTGGTTGGAGTCTCACTCCATCTCCCAGGCTGGAGTGCAGTGGCAAGCTCACGGCCACCCCAGCGTCGACCTGCTGGGTTCTGGTGATCCTTCCACCTCAGCCTTCCAAGTAGCCGGAACTACAGGCGTGCACTACCACGCCGGGCTAATTTTTTGATTAATTGTAGAGGTGAGGTCTCGCCAAGTTGCCCAGGCTGTTCTCAAACCTGTGGGTTCAGGCAATCCGCTCACCTTGGCCTCCCAAAGTGCTGGACTGGAGCCACCACACCCGGCCGGGGGAAAGTTTTTAACTGCAAATATACTATTTCTTTCATAGATTTAAGGCTACACGGGTTTTCAGTTTCTTCATGATGAAGCTTTGGTAGTTTGTGACTCTCGGGAATTTGTCTATTTCATCCAAGTTGTTGAATTTTTGGCATAAATTCATAAATTTGCATGTAATATTCCCTTGTTATTCTTCCCATATCCGTTGATAGTATAGTAATATCACTTCTCATCAGATATTGCCAATTCGCTTCTTTTCTTTTTTGGCCAAACTTACTAAAGATTTATTAATTTTATTGATATTTTCAATGAGTTAGCTTTTAGTTTAATTTATTTTCTCTTATTTTTGGGTGTCTATTCCATTTGTTTGGGGTCTGAACTGTATTAGTTTGCTGTTTTTGCTTTCTCTATACTTAACTGCTTTTCTCTTTCTGTTTTCTTAAGGTGGAAACAGAAAGCATTGATTTGGAACCTTTCCTCTTTTATGGTACTGATGTTCCTTCCAGGCATCACCCTTCCCCAGGTCCTCTTTCAGCTACCATCCTCAAATTTGTTGTGCTTTCAGTTTTATTTAGTTCAGAATAGGTGCCAGTATTTCATATTTCACAAATTTGTTAAGGAGTGTGCTATTTTGTTTTTTAACATCTGAAAAATTGTGAAATAGTCTTCAGTTATTAATTTTTAATTTAACTCCACGGTAGTCACAAGACAAACTTTGTAGGATCTGCGTCTTTTAAAATTTATTGATACTTGGTGATGGCCCAGAAAATGGTATTTCTCAATAAAAGCCCCATCTATTCTATGTAAGTTGGGATGTTGCTGGCGGAATGTTCGATAAATGTCAATTAGGTCAAGAAGGTTGACAATATTGTTCACACTTTCTATATCCTAGCAGATTTTATATTTCTGTGTTCTATAATTACTGAGGGATAGGTATTTAAATCTCTGCTTGTAATTGTGAATTTTGTCTATCTCTCCTTTGCGCTTTGTCAGTTTTTGCCTCTACAATTAGATATACACACATTTAGGATCGAAAGACATTTTATCATTATGAGATAAACTTTTTACTACTGGCAATATTCTTTGATCCGCACTTTTTTTTTTAGATTGAAAATATAGTTTACTTAGAAAATAAATTAGAGAGAGAGAGAGAGAGAGAGAGAGAGAGAGAGAGAGAAAACAGAGAGATTTACTTCCACAAGATAGAAGAGGAAGCCAAAGCCAAGAAAACATGGAGACCACAGCTCAAAAGCACGTGGCCACACCATAGCTTAGCAGAAGCAATGGCCTGATCTGAACTTTAATTTGATATTACTATACTCATTTCAACATTGTTTACTTTGATGTTAATAGAGTCATTTCAGTCTTTCAGTCTTTCCAGTCTTCCTTCATACGCCATGTTACCATGATACACATTTTCCATAATTTGACTTTTTTTTTTTTAGTTGGAGTCTCACTCCATCACCTAGGCTGAAGTGCAGTGACACGCTCACGGCCACCCCAGCATCAACCTGCTGGGTTCTGGCAGTCCTTCTGCCTCAGCCTTCCAAATAGCTGGAACTACAGGTGCACACTACCACACCCGGCTATTTTTTGATTTATTGTAGAGTTGAGGTCTCGTCAAGTTGCCCAGGCTGGTCTCGAACCTGTGGGCTCAGGCAATCCTCTCACCTCGGCCTCCCAAAGTCCTGGGATTACAGGCTTCAGCCACCATGCCCAGCCCATGATTTGGCTTTTAACTGAGTTATGCCTTTATACTTATAATCTGTTTTTAAGCAGTGTACGATTGATTCTTGCTTTTTCACACAATACAATTTCTGCCTTGCAATTTTGGGTGTTTAGAAAATGTACATTAAATATGATTATTGATATGGTTAGATTTAACTCTGTCATCTTTGCATTTGACATTTGTCCTCGGTTCTTTGCTCTTTTTCTTCCCCTTTTCTGCATTCTTTTTTGATTAAATATTTTTAATTATTCCATTTTATCTTCCTTATTGCTTATTAGCTATGACTATTTTGTTGTTTTAGAGGTTGTTTTAGGGTTTATAGTATATGTATTTAACTTATGACAGTCTACCAGTGATATTATAGTATAGTAGAAGTATATTACAATCGTATGCTTCCTTTTAAACACTCCCAGGTCTTTTGCTATCGCTGCCCACATTTTACTTATACATGCATTATAAATGCCATTACCTTGTGACTATTTCACTTAAACAATAAATAATACTGTTAAATAATAAAAAAAATTATACATATTTACCCAGGTGCCTTCTGGTACACATGTTTCCTTTGTGTAGTAGCTTCATATTCCCTTGATTTCATTTTCCTTCTACCTAAAGGACTTCCTGTAACATTTCTTGTCATGTGACTCTGCTTGTGATGACTTCTTTAAGCTTTTTTTCTCTGAAAAAGTCTTTGTCTTTATTTTTGAAAGATAATTTTGCCAGTAGAGACTTCTAGATTGAGAGATTTTTCATTCAATACTTCAAATATATTGTTCTACCATCTTGATGCTTGTTTTTCTTTATTTTTTTCAATGAGAAATATGCTGTCATCCTTGGATACAATATATTTCCCCTGGCCCCCTCTGGATACTTTTAAGATTTTCTCTGGGGTAAGAGTTTCCACCTGGGTTCGTTCACCTTTCTGGCATTATGCCTAGAAACTCTTCCCATATTGTATGTTGGGGCAATTGTAGGTTCATTTTACTTGTTTCCTATCTTTCAGGTGTGACTATAGTCCAATGTCTTGGAAACTGTCGTTTTCTTTATTTTGATCTTTTTAAGAAATATTTCAGGTGACCAGGTAAACCTGGTCTCCATTATTTCATTTTGTCTAGAAGGAGAATTCTGTGTAGAGTATTTAATTTCATAATTTAGTCACATGTTAATATTTAAAATCACAGAGTCTATAAAATGGCGTCTTAATTTTGAAATCGTATTTTCATATTCGTTTTGTGAACATACTTTACTCACTCATCATATGCGTTTGCAGCATGAGTTGAGACGTCTCCCTTTCGAGAGCCATGTTGTATCACTCAGGAGTTGCTCACAGCACATCGTCTTCCATTTTAACTAAATTCTCGTAGCATTTATATTGAATTTGCATGTGAATCTGTTATGATGCTGTTATTAGCCCTTCTTCTCAAATCACGAGTTTTTGTGTGAAAATTTGAGATTTCACCTTCATGAACACTTTTTGCTTTTTAAATGATCTATAAAATTCTTATTTACAGCAATACACAACATTGCAATCATGAGTTCTTATGATCAGGAACGATTATAAAATCTGACATAAACAACGTGTAGGTTATTCTACAAATATCGAGTACTACCATCGATTGAATTTGTGTCAGACTAATGTGTGTTTCCCAGATTGTAACTTGGTTGTGAAAAATGCAATGAAAATCTTCTGTCCTTATATATTATACTCCTCCTCTTTGTTGAGAGATGATTCTCTAGGTTTCTCGGTTTCTTTCTCTCTCTCTCTCCCTCCCCCCGACTCCCCTACCCAAAATCCTTAATAAGATTAGAGTTGCCCAATTATTTGGGGACGGGGAATGCGTTCCTATATTGCATCCACTGCATATGCAGATACTTATGTCCCTCACTGAGCCACCTCGTGAAGATTTTAAAAAGCAGTGCAGGAGGTTGCTTTTGGCTGTGGTTTCCACAGTGAAAATAAATGATCTTTTTCTCAGACTCAGAGGTTACATATGTGAGTTCATGGGGCAAGCCTGGCAAGGGGGTAGACCTGGACCCTGGGTTCATGGGGGCCAGCCTGAAGCCTTGGCCTGCAGGGGCTGGCAGAGCTGGGGTCCTGGAGCTGGGGTCTGTGAAGGTTGGCCTGGGGCGGGATCTACTGGGGCGAGCCTAGACCCTGGATCAGCTGGAATGGGCCTGGACCCGAGGTCCACTGGAGCTTAGATTTTTGGGGCTGGCTTGAAGTCTGGGCCCACAGCGTCCCTGGGTCCTGGGATCCTGGAGCTGGCCTGCCTCTGGGACCAGCCTGAATTCTGAGTCTGTGGGTGCGAGCGTGGAGCCCGGGGCCTCAGGGCCTACAGCTGGTCTGGTGCCTGGGGAGGGCCTGAATCTGAGCCTGCAGGCGCTGACTTAGAGTCGGGGCCGTGGGAATTTACCTGGCACCAGGTGCCGCTGAGGCAGGCCTGGTCCTGGGGTCTGCAGCCAAGTCAGGCACTCCTTCCCCCACACATAGGGCATCTCTCTCAGCACTGTACTGCCGGGGCTGGAGCAGGGGAGATTGGGTATTGTGAAACTGCCATTTCTACTCTCTCCAATGTGCCTTTTCTTGTTTATGTGCTACATCCAGGCGCTACAATCGCTCGCCTGGACTTCTCTACTCTTGTTAAGGTATTTTCGTGTGTGGATATTTGTTCAAATAGATGCTTCTGTGAGGGGTCGAGATCTGGAAAGTCCTATTCCACCTCTTGCTGATATTACTCCTTGCTGCTGCTGCTACTTTTATTTTTTGATAGTATTCCACCATATTGTGGCAAGCTTGCAACTCAATTAATGTTAAAAATCAATCTGAATGTGATTATCTTTTAACAGATGTCCCACCCTGTGAAATATCAAACAATGTCTTCGGTTTTGCCTGCATCTTGACTTTGCTTTGAGACAGGTCATAGACTGTACATCTCATTAAACTTCACAGTGACAAGGACACTTTCTGAACTGGCCAGTGTCTGGCTCACATCCAGCAACGCCTGCAGACTTCTGCTGAAAGGCAGCTTTGTGGACGTCTTTTTGCTTTGTGCTTGTAGGGCTACTGTGAAAATGTAACTCACTGAGACTGAGTTACTGAAGCTGTTAAGTGAAAAAAAAAAGATCAAGGGTTTGGGATTTTTCCTTCAAGGACACATATTCTGTAAGGCTGTCCGTCAGTTCTTTAAAAAAAAATTATTCGAAGAGAAAATTTAGCTGTTATAAACCTGTTAAAATGGGTCTCCTTTCTTAAAAATCATTTTTGTTTTCTTTCTTTTTTTAGTTTCCATGCTTATTTTTATTTCTCTCTCCTTTTTCTTCTCGGACTCAGTCGGATTGGTTCATCTTCTTTCAAGAAGAAAACAGAGTCAATTCCACATAACAGAGAAGAAAACTGAAATCAGAGTAGAAGTCACTTGCCCAAGTCCCACACCTGACAAGTACAGAGCCGAGATTCTCTCTCAGACAGTCTGGCTCTGTCTCCAGCCCTCTTAATTCCTTCCACATCACAGTAGATCATCCCTGGAGCTGGGTCAGGTGGAGGGACTTGCTTCTGGGAGGTTTATATGCCTGG
>NW_007081355.1:0-1170 GCF_000164805.1 Carlito syrichta
ATCTGGGTTACACGTGTCATCAATCTCTAAAAATCTCCAGGGCATCTTTCTAAGGGCTAAACACGAATAAGGGTTTTTGAAACATGAATCTGTGGAAATGGGGTCTTCATATACAGGCAATTACATGGCCTTTTGCTAAGAAAGAATAAGGTATCTGGGTTACACGTGTTCTCTATCTCAAAAGAACTGCAGGGCTTCTTGCTAAGGGCCAACTATGAATAAGTTATTCGAAGCAGGAGTGTGGGTAATACTCCTCATAACAGTAAACTTTGAATCCTCTTGCTAAGGAAAAATAAGGAATCAGTTTTACACGGTTCCTCAATCACAAAATCTACTTGGCTTCTTGCTAAGGGCTAAACAAGAAATAGGGTTTCAAAACAGGAATCTAGGGAAAGGGAGTTCTCAAATACAGGACACTGCACAGCCTCCAGCGAAGGAAGAATAAGGAATCTGTGTTAAACGAGTCTTCAATCTGAAAAAATTCTCAGGACGTCTTGCTACTGGACAAACAAGAATCAGGGCTTTGAGTTCTCCCCATGTTTTGGAGCTATTTAGCATGTGGTTATTAGGAATCATTCAGTTGATGAATCCGGCAACATTCTGGTCCTCTTGATAGTTCTAAACGGGTATCTGGTACTACAAGTCCCTTAGGTTCCTCGGGAAAACTAAGGCCAAATTCCAGCATACAAAGGATCATCTAGTCATATTTGGATGTAGCTCCTGGTCTCAAGATGAACCTTGTAATTCTTAAACTTCCATTGGTCCTTTTTTTTAAAGAAGGGCGGAGCGTTTTGCAGTTGTCAAATATTTAATAATTGATTTAAAATGTAACCAGGAATCACGGATTCCCCGTCCCTAGGAAACTTGTGGGTATATCTCTTTTTGTATACAGAGTTTTGGAATACACATCAACAGGGAAATTCAAGGTACCTTTCTGAGAATGAAAGGGAATGTGGTATCTTGCCTTCTCATTTGACGAAGTCTGCAGGGCCTCTTCATAAGGTTTAATCTGGAATGTGGGCTTCTAGGTCCCCATATTGTTAGGGTGTCCTGTACAAGTGAACCAGAAATCTTGGATTCCAATTGCCCAAGAAAAGTCAGGGTCTTTCATTTGATATCCATACAACTTGAATTCTACATCACCACGAATTATCTCGGTGTCTTTCTGAG
>NW_007081355.1:1400-13463 GCF_000164805.1 Carlito syrichta
CATCCCTCATGTTTTAGAGCTATTTGTTATGTGGATATTACGAATCAATCATTCCTGGACACCAGCAACACTCTGGTACTCTTGATAGTTGTGAACAAGAATCTGGCACTACAAGACAGTTTAGATACTCGGAACCTCTGATTCCAGAAACAGGACACCAGTAATACCCTCGGATTTTTTGTATGTAAGCCCTGACCTCAGTGTTACCTCATACTCCAGAAACTTCAGTGGCTCCGCTGTTCGTTATTACGAATTTGTGTTTAGGAGTTCAATATTTTTAGGAGGTATTATTGGGAGGGAGCCAGGAATCTTAGATTCCACGTCCCCAAGCATATTCTTGTCATCTATCTATGGGTATACAAAAGTCTGGACTTCCAGGCCTACAGGAACATCTTGTTGTTTTGCTTAGAACGAAATAGGAATGTGGGTCACTGTGTCCCTTGAAAGATTCTACACGCTTTACTAAAGAGGAACCAGGAAACTCGGTTTCCATGTAACTTGGAATCATCTAGGCATTTGCTAAATTATCCGTGGCTTAAGGCGGTCTTCATACCTAAGAAAAAACAGGGACTTTAGCAAATGCTAATCTGAAATCTGGGAGTCCTGGTTCTCATATTATACAGAGCAACGTTCTAAACGCATACCAGAAATCGGGAATTGTGGATCCCCAGGAACCTGTTGCCCCTCTTGATAGTTGTAACTGAGAATCTGGCCTACTGGTCAAATTGTTTCCCAGGTTCTTGTAAGACCAAATTCCACAATACACGCAATCATCCGCCATTTGTTAATGTGATCACTGGCTTCAGGTTTACGTCGTAGGACAGAAATTACTGTTGGATGTTCGTTTTCCCATTGAGAATATGGGATTAGGGGTTTCCACATATTTAGGTTGTATTCTTAAGGGGGAACCAGCAATCTTCGATTCCAGGTCCCTGGGAAACTTCTTTGCATATGACTTTTGGTAAGTAAGAGTTTGTACTTCCACGTCACCAGAAAATGTCCGGATATCTTCCTGATAATACAAAAAGGAATGTTGGTTATGGAAGGCCTAAATCCATTTCTACAGGGCTCCATTATAATGGCTTATCTGTAATCTTGGCGTCTTGTTCTCCAAATTCTTCAGAGCAAATTGCCACTTGGAAAGGACAAGTGTCATTAATGATTCCCAGCAACCTTCTGGTCCTCTTGATTGTTGTATCCAAGAACCAGTCCGTGCAATTCAGTTGGGTTTCTCGGCACAACTGAAGCCAGATTACAGAACTAAGGCATCATCTCGCCATATTTGTGTGTATCTCTTGTCTTAAGATGTACCCTGTACTCCTAAAACTTCCGTTCATGCATCTACTTGATATGGCCTTTGGGTTTTGAGGTTGATAAGCATGTAGTACATATGTATAAAGGTAACCAGGAATCACGGATTCCACGTCCCTGGGAAACAGCTAGGCATCTGTTTATTAGCATACATAATTTTGGAATCCAGATCGCCAGGGAAAATCATGGCATCTTGCTGAGAACAAGAAAAGAATGCGGGTTCGGGGGTCCTCAACCGTCAAAATGTATATGGCCTCTTTATAAGGTTTAATGAGGAATCTGGGCTTGTAGTTCCTTCCATTTTTCAGAGCTACTTGCTTGGTGGACACCTAAAATCTCTTATTAGAGATCCAAAAAGAATCCGGTCCTTTCGATAGTTTTAATCAAGGATTTGGACCTACAGTGTCATTTGTTTCTTATGAACATCTTCTGCCATAATCAAGTTCCCCAGGTATCAACTGCCATTTTGTGACAAAATCCCTAACTTCAGGTTACCTCAAAATACCTAAATCACCTGTAGTCAGGCTGGTGGGAATTGGGATATTGGGTTTAGAATATTCCACATTTTTAAGATGTCTTGTTAACTGGAGCCTGGAAACTTGGATTACAGTTCCCAGGTACTGTATGGGAGTCCTTCTATTGATATCCAAACAACTGGAATTCTATGTTCATCAGGAAATATCTCTGGTATTGCTGAGAATTAAGCAGGAATTTGTGTAATGACAGTCCTCATATACGGAAAACTACATGGCCTCTTACTTCGGAAGGATAAGGAATCTGGGTTACATGAGTCCTCAAATCCCAAAAACCTACAGGGAGTCTTAGTAAGGGAGACAAACTTATCAGGGATTTGAAGCACGAATCTGGAAGTGGGAGTTCTCAAATACAGGAAACTACACGGGCTTTTGCTAAGGAAGAATAACGAATCTGGGTTACACGAGTCCTCAATTCCAAAAATGTTCAGGGTATCTTGGTACAGCCTACAAGACTCGGACTTCGATGTCCTCATATTTTTCAGAGCTGTTTCCTATGTGCATATTAGGAATCACTCATTCCAGAAGTCCCGCAATGCTTTGGTCCTCTCAATTGTTTAAACGAAAATATGGCACTACAAGTCCATTTAGATTCTGGATCCTCTAATGCTAAGTTCCAGGACACAAGTAATCATCTCGGGTTTTTTGAATGCAAGCCCTGATTTCACGGTTACCTCGTACTCCAGAAACATCTGGGAGTTTAGTTATTCGGAATTAGGACCTTGGGTTTAGATGTGCACCATGTTTAGAACGTATTATTGGGAGGCACCAGGGTCTTGGTTTAAAAGTCCATAGGAGCATTCTGGCGTCATTCTATTGGGAGCCACGTGTCTGGACTTCTAGGGAACGGGGAAATATCTGGTCGGTCTTCTGGGAACGAAACAGGAATCTCAGACACCATGTCCCCATAAAGCTTCTACTCATGTTACCAATGTGGAATAAGGAAAATCAGTTGGCATGTGACCAGGAAACTTCTGGGTAGTTGTTAATTTCTCCCTGGCTTAAGGTAGTTTTCATTCTTAGAAGCCTACAGGACATTTCTGAATGCCAATAAGGAATTTGGAGTACCAGAACCCACACTTTTCTGAACTAATTCCTATATATGTACCACAAATCTGTCATTACCAATTCCAGGGAACCTGCTGCTCTTCTTCTTAGTTGTAACAGAGAATCTGGCCATCTGCTCAGCTTTTTTGGCAGGACAGTGTAAGGCCAGATTCCACAACCCAAGGAATTATGTCGCCATTTTTCGTGTAATTTCTGACTTCCGGTTTACCTCCTAATCCAGAAACTACTACTGGAATTTTAGATTGATATTCCTAACTTGGGATTAGGTCTTCCCAAATATTTAGGACGTATTCTTAAAGGGGATCCAGCAAACTTGGATTCCAGGGCCCTTCTGACCTTTTCGGCTTATGAGCATTGGTATATAAGAGTTTGTACTTCCACATCGGCAGATAACTTCCAGGCGTCTTACTGAGAAGAAAAAGAATCTGGGTTACGGGGGTCGCTAATCTAAGAATTCTACATGGGCACATTATAAGGGCTAATCTGGAATTTGGGATTCTATTTCCACACACACTTTAGGGCTACATGCCTCTTGAATATGAAAGTTTTGTCATTATAGATTCTCAGCAACCCTCTGGTCTTCTTGATAGTTGTAATCGAGAATGTGTACCTACAGGTTCGTTGGGTTCTGCGGGACAACAAAGGCCAGAATCCAGGACACAAAGGATCTTATCGCCATGTTTGTATGTATTTATTACCTAAAGATGTATCTTGTAATCCTATAACTTCTGTTCCGATAGGTTCCCGGTGTTTTGAGGTTGACTACTATTTATTACATACTTTTAAGGGTAACCAGGATTCATGGATTACACTACCCTAGGTAATTTCTGGGCATCTGCCTATTTGTATACAGAGTTTTTGGATCCACATCACGAGGGAAAATCAGGGCATCTTGCTGATAACAAAAAGGAAATCTGGTTCTAGGAGTTCTCATTTGCCAGATCGACAGGGCCTCTTGATAAGGTTTCATCAACAATCTGGGCTTCAGGGTCCCTACATTTTTCAGAACTACTAGCTCCGTAGATTCCCTTCATCTGTCCTTACAGATCCCCAGGAACATTCTATTCTCTTGATAGTTGTAATCGAGGATCTGGCCGAAATATCCTTTTGTGCCTTATGAACATCTAGGACCATAATCAAATGTCATATTGGTACAAAATCCCTTGATTCAGGTTACCTCAAACTACAGAAATTTCTTGTGGTCAGCCTGGTGGAATTGGGACATTGGAGTTAGAAGATTCCATATTTTGTTGGGGTCTTGTTAAGGGGAACCAGGAATCTTAGATTCCAGGTCCCCAACAACCTTATAGGAGTCTTTCTCTTGTTATCCAAACAACTAGAATTCTGAGTCACCATGAAATACCTCAGCACCTTGCTGAGAATGAAGCAGGAATCTGGGTAATGAGTGTCCTCATATACAGGAAACTACACGGCCTCTTGCTAAGGAAGAATAAGGAATTTTGGTTGCACGAGTCCTCAGCCCAAAAATCCACAGGGCACCTTACTAAGAGGTAACCATGAATCAGATTTTTAATGTAGGAATCTGGGTAGTGGGGGGTCCTCAAATACAGGAAACAGGACTGCCTATTGCTAAGAAAGAATAAGGGATCTGGGTTACACGTGTCCTCTATACCTAAGAAACTTCAGGGCGTCTTGCTAAGGGCTAAACACGAATAAGGGTTTTTTAAGCATGAATCTGCGGAAAAGGGGTCCTCATATATAAGCAAATATTCGACCTTTTGCTAAGAAAGAATAAGGAATCTGTGTTACAAGTGTTCTCTATCCCAAAAGAACTATAGGGCCTCTTGTTAAGGGCTAAGCAAAAATAAGAGATTCGAAGCAGGAATGTGTGTAATACTCCTCATAACATGAATCTTCGAGGCCTCTTGCTAAGGAAAAATAAGGAATCTGATTTATACGGTTCCTCAATAACAAAATCTACATAGCGTCTTGCTAAGGGCTAAACAGGAATCAGGGTTTCAAAACAGGAATCTGGGGAATGAGAGTCCTCATATACAGGAAAATACATGGCAGTCAGTAAAGCAAGAATAAGGAATATTGTTACACGAGTCCTCAATCCGAAAAAAGTTTCAGGACGTCTTGCTACTGGACAAAAAAGAATCAGGGCTTCAAGCTCCCCTCATGTGTGGAGTTATTTGGCATGTGGGTATTAGAGATCAGTAAATTCAGGACTCCAGCAACCTTCTGGTCCTCTTGATAGTTCTAAATGGGTATCTGGCACTACAAGTCCGTTAGGTTACTCAAGACAACTAAGGCCAGATTCCAGCACAAAAGGGATCATCTCGCCATATTTGGTTGTAACTCTTGGTCTCAAGATGAATCATGCATTCTCACACTTCTCTTTGCCCTTTTATTTTGAGAGAGGGGACGAGGGTTTTGCAGATGCCAAATGTTTAGTAAGTATTTTAAAGGGTAACCCTGAACCACGGATTCCTCATCCCTAGGAAACTTGTGGGCATCTGTCTTTTTGTATACACAGTTTTGGAATACACATCAACAGGGAAAATCAAGCATCTTGCAATGAACAAAAAGGGAATCCGGGTTCTTGGAGTTCTCATTCGCTGAAGTCTACAGGGACACTTGATAAGGTTTAATCAGGAATCTGGGTTTCTAGGTCCAAATATTTTTAGGGTGTCTTTTACAAGGGAACCAGAAATCTTGGATCCTAATTGACAAGGAAACTTCTGGGGGTCTTTCAATTGATATTCAAACAACTTGAATTCTACATAACCACGAAATATCTCGGTGTCTTGCTGAGAATGAAGCAGGAATCTGGGTAATGGGAGTCCCCATATACAGGAAACTTCATGACTTTTGGAAAGGATGAATAAGTAATCTGGGCTACATGGGTCCTCAATACAGAAAATCTACAGTGTGTCTTGCTAAGGGCTAAACAAATTCAGGTCTTTGAGTACCCCTCATGTTTTAGAGATATTTGTTATGTGGATATTATGAATCAATCATTTCTGGACTCCAGCAACACTCTGGTACTCTTGATAGGTGAGATCGAGAAACTAGCACTAAAAGTCCATTTAGATACTCGGAACCTCTGATTCCAGATCCAGGACACGAGTAATTCTCTCAGATTTACTTATGTAAGCCCTGACCACAGTGTTACCTCGTACTCCAGAATCTTTAGTGGCTCCACTGTTCTCTATTAGGACTTTGGGTTTAGGTGTTCAATTTTTTTAGGAGGTATCATTGGGAGGGAACAAGAAATCTTAGATTCCACGTTACCAGACATATTCTTGTCTGCTTTCTATGGGTATACAAGAGACTGGATTCCAGGCCAACAGGAAACATCTCGTCGTTTTGCTTAGAACGAAATAGGAATCTGGGTCACTTTGTCCCTTGAAAGTTTCTACACGCTTAACTAAAGAGGAACCAGGAAACTCGATTTCCATGTAACTTGCAAACATCTGTGTATTTGCTAAATTTTCCGGGGCTTAAGGCAGTGCTCACACATGGGAATCTACAGGGACTTTGGCAAATGCTAATCTGGAACCTGGGTGTCCTGGTTCTCATATTATTCAGAGCAAAGTCCTATATGCATACCACAAATCGGGCATTGCCGATCCCCAGGAAGCAGTTGCGCCTCTTGATAGTTTTAGCTGAGAATCTGGCCTGGTGGCCCTTTATTTCACAGGGTCCTGTAAGGCCAGATTACACAATCCACGCAATCATCTGCCATTTGTTAATGTGATCACTGGCTTCAGGATTACCTCGTAGTCCAGAAACTACTGCTGGACATTCGTTTTCACATTGAGAATATGGGATTAGGGGTTCCCACATATTTAGGATGTATTCTTAAGGGGGAACCAACAATCTTCGATTCCAGTTCCCTGGGAAACTTAGCGAATGTGTACTGATATGTAAGAGTTTGTACTTGCACGTCACCAGAAAAAGACCGGGCGTCTTCCTGATAATAAAAAAGGAAGGTGGGTTACGTAAGGCCTCAATCTATTTATACAGGGCTCCGTTATAATGGCTTATCTGTAATCTGGGCGTCTTGTTCTCCAAATTTTTCAGAGCAAATTGCCACTTGCAAAGGACAAGTGTCAATATAGATTCCCAGCAACTTTCTAGTCCTCTTGATTCTTGTAACCAAGAACCAGTCCGTGAAATTCAGTTGGGTTTCTCGGCACAACTAAAGTCAGATTACAGGACTAAGCCATCATCTCGCCATATTTATGTGTAACTCTGTTCTTAAGATGTAACCTGTAATCCTAAAACTTCCGTTTGTGCATCTATTTGATATGGTCTTGGGGTTTTGAGGTTGCTAAGCATATAGTACATATTTTTAAAGGTAACAAGGAATCACGGATTCCACGTCCCTGGGAAACAGGTGGGCATCTGTCTATGTGCATACAAAATTTCGGAATCCAGATCACTAGGGAAAATCAGGGCATCTTGTGGAGAACGAGAAGAGAATGCGGGTTCAGTGGTACTCGATCGTCAAAATCTATATGGCCTCTTGATAAGGTTTAAGGAGGAATCTGGGCTTGTATGTCCTCCTGTTTTTCAGAGCTACTTGTTGTGCGGATACCTAAAATCTCTTAATACAGATCCAAGAAGATTCCGGTCTTTTTGATAGTTGTAATCGAGGATCTGGAGCTACAATTTCATTTGTTTCTTATGAAAATCTTCGGCCATATTTTTAGTTCCACAGGAATCAACAGGCATTTTGTGACAAAATCCCTCACTTCAGGTTACCTCAGAATACCGAAATTTCCTGTGGTCAAGCTGGTGGGAATTGGAATATTGGGTTTAGAATATTCCTCATTTTTACAATGTCTTGTGAAGGGGAACCTGTTAACTTGGATTACACTTCTTAGGTACTACATTGGAGTCTTTCTATTGATATCCAAACAACTGGAATTATATGTTCATCAGGAAATATCTCGGGTATTCCTGAGAATTAAGCAGGAATTTGCGAAATGGGAGACCTCATATATGGGAAACTACATGGCCTATTACTATGGAAGAATAAGGAATCTTGGTTATACGAGTCCTCAAATCCCAAAAACCCACAGGGAGTCTTACTCAAGAAGAAAAATGTATCAGGAATTTGAAGCTCGAATCTGGGGAATGGGAGTCCTCTTATACAAGAAACTTCACAACCTCTTGCTAAGGCTGAACAAGGAATCTGGGTTACACATGTCCTCAATCCTAAAAATTTACATGTCATCTTTCTAAGGGCTAAACAAAAATCAGGGTTTTGAAGCAGGAATCTTGGTAATGGGAGTCTTCATATACAGGAAACTCCACAGCCTCTACCTAAGAAAGGATAAGTAATCTGGTTTTCATGAGTCCTCAATGCCAAAAATCTACTGGGTGTCTTGCTAAGGGCTAAAGAAGAATCAGGATTTTGAAGCAAGAATCTGGGGAATGGGAGTCCTCCTATACAGGAAACTACTTGCTAAAGAAGAATAACGAATCTGGGTTGTACGAGTCCTCAATTCCAAATATGTTTAGGTAAGGCCTAGAAGACTCGTACTTCGACGTCCCCATAATTTTCAGAGGTGTTTCCTATGTGCATATTAGGAATCAGTCATTACAGAATTCCCTCGTCATTCTGGTCCTCTCAATAGTTTAAAAGAATATATGGCAGTACAAGTCCATTTAGGTTATGAATCCTCTAACGCTAAATTCCAGGACACAAGTAATCATCTCGGGTTTTGTGAATGCAAGCTTTGAGTTCAGGATTACCTCGTACTCCAGAAACTTCTGGTAGTTCAGCTACTCAGAATTAGGACCTTGGGTTTAGATGTTGCACCATGTTTAGAAGGTATTTTTGGGAGGGTCCAGGGTCTTGGTTTCCAAGTCCATAGGAACATTCTGGAGTCTTTCTATTTGGAGCCACATGTCTGGACTACTAGGGTGCAGGGAAACATCTGGTCGTTCTTCTGAGAATGAAACAGGAATCTCGGACACTATGTCCCCAGAAAGCTTCTACTCCTGTTACCAATGTGGAATAAGGAAAATCAGTTTGCATGTGACCAGCAAACTTCTGGGTAGTTGTTAATTTTTCCCTGGCTTAACGTAGTTCTCATACCTAGGCGCTTACAGAAAATTTCTAAATGCTACTCAGGAATTTGGAGTCCCAGTCCCCACACTTTTCAGAAGTAATTTCTGTATACGTACCACAAATCTGTCATTACTGATTCCCAGGATCCTGCTGCTCCTCTTCTTAGTTGTAACAGAGAATCTGGCCATCTGCTGGACTTTTATGCAGGAGGATGTAAGACCGGATTTCACAACCCCAGGAATCATCTCGACATTTTTCATTTAATTTCTGACTTCAGGTTTACCTCCTAATCCAGTAACTACTGCTGGAATTTTAGATTTATATTCGTAACTTGGGATTAGGTGTTCCCAAATATTTAGGACGTTTTCTTCAAGGGTTGCATCAATCTTGGATTCCGTGGCCCTTCTGACCATTTTAGCTTATGAGTATTGGTATATAAGAGTTTGTACTTCCACATCGCCAGGCAACTTCCGGGAGTCTTACTGAGAGCAAAAAGTATCTGGGTTATTGTCGTCGCCAATCCAACAGTTCTACAAGGACATATTATAAGGGCTAATCTGTAATCTGGGATTCTATTTCCACACATTCTTTAGGGCTACAGGCCTCTTAGATGTGACAATCTTGTCATTATAGATTCTCAGCAATCTTCTGGTCTTCTTGATAGTGGTAACTGAGAATGTGGACCTACAAGTCCGTTGGGTTCCTCGAGACAACGAAGGGCATGTTCCAGGACCCAAAGAATCTTATCGCCATATTTGTATGTAACTATCGCCTTAAGATGTACCTTGTAATCCTAAAACTTCTGTTTTTCTTTCCATTCATATAGGGGCCTGATATTTGAGGTTGCCAAATATTTTTTACATACTTTTAAAGGTAACTAGGATTCATGGATTCAATGACCCTAGGTAATTTCTGGGCATCTGCATATATGTATACAGAGTTTTTGGATCCACATCACGAGAGAAAATCAGGGCATCTTGCCGGGAACGAAAAGGAAATCCGGTTCTAGGAGTTCTCATTCGCCAGAATCTACAGGGACCGTTGATAAGGTTTAATCAGCAATCTGGTACTCAGTAAACCTACATTTTTCAGAGCTACTAGCTCCATAGATTCCCTTAATCTGTCCTTACAGTTCCCCAAGAACATTCTATTATCTTGATAGTTGTAATCGAGTTTCTGGTCCAAATATACTTTTGTGTCTTATGAACATCTAGGAAGACAATCGGGTACCCCAGGAATCAAATGGCATATTGGTACAAAATCCCTCGATTCAGGTTACCTCAAATTACAGAAATTTCTTGTGGTTGACCTGTTGGGAATTGGGACTATGGGTTAAGGAGATTCCACATTTTGAAGAGGTCTTGTTAAGGGGAACCAGGATTCTTGGATTCCAGTTCCCCAATAACCTTATGGGAGTCTTTCCCTTGATAGCCAAACAACTGGAATTCTAGGTCAACAGGAAATATCTCAGTGCCTTGCTGAGAATGAAGCAGGAATCTAGGTAATGGGAGTTCTCATACACAGGAAACTACACGGCCTCTTGCTAAGGAAGAATAAGAAATTTTGGTTGCACGAGTCCTCAGTCCAAAAATCCACAGAGCATCTTACTTAGAGGTAACCATGAATCAGGTTTTTAATGTAGGAATCTGGGTAGTGGGAGTCCTAAAATACAGGAAATTGGACTGCATATTTCTGAGAAAGAATAAAGAATCTGGGTTACACGTGTCCTCAATCCCTAAAAAGCTTCAGTGCGTCTTGCTAAGGGCTAAACACGAATCAGGGTTTTTGAAGCATGAATCTGTGGAAATGGGGTCCTCATATACAGGCAAATACACGGCCTTTTGTTAAGAAAGAATAAGGAATCTGGGTTGCACCTGTTCTCTATCCCAAAAGAACTACAGGGCCTCTTGCTAAGGGCTAAACACGAATAAGGGTTTTTGAAGCATTAATCTGCGGTAATGGGGTCCTCATATACAGGACAATACACGGTCTTTTGCTAAGAAAGAATAAGGAATCTAGGTTGCACCTGTTCTCTATACCAAAAGAACTACAGGGCCTCCTGCTAAGGGCTAAACAAGAATAAGGGATTCGAAGCAGGAATGTGGGTAATACTCCTCATAACAGGAAATTTCGAGGCATCTTGCTAAGGAAAAATAAGGAATCTGTTTTACACAGTTCCTCAATCAGATAATCTACATGGCGTCTTGCTAAGGGCTAAACCAGAATCAGAGTTTTAAAACAGGAATCTGGGGAAAGGGAGTCCTCATATACAGGACACTACACGGCCTCCAGCGAAGGAAGTATAAGGAATCCGTGTTACACGAGTCCTCAATCCAAAAAAATTCTCAGGACGTCTTGCTACTGGACAAAAAAGATTCAGGGCTTCGTGCTCCCCTCATGTTTTGGAGCTATTTAGCATGTGGATATTAGAAATCAGTCAATTCAGGACTCCAGCAACATTCTGGTCCTCTTGATAGTTGTAAACGTGTATTTGGTACTACAAGTTCGTTAGGTTCCTCGGGACAACTAAGACCAGATTCCATCACATAAAGCATCATCTTGCCATATTTGGATGTAACTCTTGGTGTCAAGATGAACCTTGTAATTCTCAAACTTCCATTTGTCCTTTTATTTTGAGAGGGGCCGAGTGTTTCGTAGTTACCAAATGTTTAGTAAGTATTTTTTTATATTATTTTATTTTTTTATTATGAAATTGTGGGGTACAGTTAAGGGTTAGGTATACAATTGCGTTTCATTAAGGCACCCTGTTGATATGGGGTATTTCTCCGTTCCCAGACAGATATTTGCTACTGTTAATCCCATCTCCCTCCCCCACCATAGTTTCCCAGTATGTTCAGTCATTTTCGTATAGTATTGCATTGGATGTTTAAGGTCAATTATATGAGTGAGAACATGTGATATTCGGATCTTTGTTTCTGTGAGAGGTCACTCAGTATTATAGACTCTAGTTCCATCCAGGTTGCTGCAAAATTCATGATTTTGTTCTTTTTTATGGCTGCATAGTATTCCATCGTGTATATGTACCACATTTTTTTAATCCAGTCCTCTTTTGACGGGCAGCATGGCTGTTTCCAGGTTCTT
>NW_007081356.1:0-408 GCF_000164805.1 Carlito syrichta
AAAAAAAAAAAAAAAAAGATTTAACTTCATGCTGCATTCTAGTAAAAGAATTCATCTCTAATGGTAAAACTTCCAGCAAGGAAGAGACTAAGGGGAGATTTAAACTGCCCTCAGGCCTCAGCCACCTCAGCCAGTGTGTCAGTGATCTCATTCTAGCAGAAGAGCCCAAAAGGGAGGACTGGAAAGGGAGGAAAAGGGACTAATCCAGGTCTCCGAGAAGAAGAGCCAGACGGACAGCCTGCAGCACACCCACGGGGCGCCTGGGAAGGACACGGCTAATTTAGGCTCCAAACGTGACTCAGCCACCAGGAGCAGCTGTCACAGGCTCACCCCCCGCCCTCTAGCCTGTCTGTCATGAGTCCACTGGCATGACAGGACCTGGGGGTCCCTGGTGAGCAGCTCCTCTCG
>NW_007081357.1:0-300 GCF_000164805.1 Carlito syrichta
AAAATGTGGGAAAATCTTGACTGCAAAGGCTTTTTCTAACACAGAGTCAGAGAGCCTGGTTGTGTAACCTCTGTATCACAAGGTCATCTGTCAACCTTCATCTTAACTCTAGCAAGCATTACTCAGACCCTGTTCCAATGGGCATTAATTGCTTCATACCGAAGCTTTTTATCAAAGATCATAGAATGGTAGCATAAGGGCTAAATCATTCAACTCACATAACTTTTCATGTGAATTGTATATCATATGTGTAGTGTGTGTGTGTGTGTGTGTGTGTGTGTGTGTGTGTGTGTGTGTGTA
>NW_007081358.1:0-372 GCF_000164805.1 Carlito syrichta
CCACTCACCTTAGCCTCCCAAAGGTGCGGGATTACAGGCTGAGCCACCGAGCCCGGCTGTAACCACTATCTTATCTATTAACACTGTGGGTTTGTTTATTTTTTTTTGTCTTGAACTCCATATACGTGGATCATATAAGACCTCCTCATTTGTGTCTGGTTTTCATAGTCCAACCCTGTGTTTGTGAAGTTTATTCATATTGTTTCAGATAATTGTCATTTGTTAATTCTCACTGCTCTGTAGCATTACCATGTATAAAATATCACACAGTTTATTCATTCTACAGTTGGTGGGCCTTTGGATTGTTTCCAGTTTTTCTTTTTTTTTTTTGAGTTGGAATCTCACTCTGTCACCCAGACTGGAGTGCAGTGG
>NW_007081359.1:0-351 GCF_000164805.1 Carlito syrichta
ACAGGTGTATGAGCACACTGGAACCTATTTCCCTCTGCCTTACAATCTGTCCATTCTGCAGTATGTAGTCTTGGTCCCTAGATTAAAAAGGGGGGTATAAAGGAGGAAAATAATGGAGGAAGAGGGGGTCAATAGGAAGTTAGAAAGAGAGAAGAGCAAGGGGGAAGACAGACACATACCAACTATCAGGTGAGAAAGAGACACAAGGCTGGAATAAGTGAAAAAAGACATGTAAGAAAGATTTCCTAAAGAATACTGATAGCTACACAGAGATAGACCAATAAAATCATGAAACAGTGTAAGTCAAAAGGCAAACAACAAACGTGATCAAAACAAACAGTCAAAATGATA
>NW_007081360.1:0-529 GCF_000164805.1 Carlito syrichta
CCAAGAACCGGATTCCCTTTCCGTTCTCAGCAACATGCCCTGAATTTCCCTGTCCATGTGGATTCCAAAACTCTTTGTACAAAAATGCGGATGCCCAGATGTTTCCTACGGACGTGGAATCCATGGATACTGTTTACATTTTAATAATACGTACTAAATATTTGGAAACTGCAAAACCCTCGGCCCCTCTACAAATACAGTACAAATGGAAATTTATGGATTACCAAGTTCATCTTACGACCAAAATTACATCCAAATAAGGCAATATGATACGTTTTTTCCGAGAATCTGACCTTAATTGTCCCAAGGAACTTAAGGGATTTGTACTACCAGATACCCGATTACATCTCTCAAAAGGATCAGAATGTTTCTGGAGTCCGCAAATGACTGATTCAGAATACCCACAAGCCAAAAATCTCAGAAACATGAGACGAGCTTGAAGCCTTGATTCTTGTTTATACCCCAGAAAGACACCCTGAGAATTTTTCGGATTGTGGACTAGTGTATCACAGATTCCTTATTCTTCTTT
>NW_007081361.1:0-440 GCF_000164805.1 Carlito syrichta
TTATTGATGATGGCCATTCTGACTGGAGTTAGGTGGTATCTCAGTATAGTTTTAATTTGCTTCTCCTTGATGACTAGTGAGGATGAACATTTTTTCATGTATCTGTTGTGTGTTCATATGTCTTCCTTTGATAATTGTCTATTAATAACCTTTGCGCATTTTATAATGGGGCTGTTTGCTTTTTTCTTTTCAGCACATTTCCATATGACCTTGCAATCCCCCTACTGGGAATATACTTGGAAGAACTCAAATCACTCTGAAAAAGATACCTGCACGTGTATGTTTGTCGCAGCATTGTTCATAATAGCAAGAACGTGGAACCAACCGTACTGCCCATCAAAAGACAACTGGATAAAAAAAAATGTGGTACATATACACAATGGAATATTACACAGCTATAAAGAACAAAATCATGAACTTTGCAGCAATCTGGATGGAAT
>NW_007081362.1:0-364 GCF_000164805.1 Carlito syrichta
AGCAGGTCGAGGCTGCGGTGGCGGAGCGACCACTGCACTCCAGTCTGGGTGACAGAGTAAGACTCCAACTCAAAAAAAAAAAAAAAGACATTAGAATAGACACTTTTCAAAAGAAGATATATGGGCAGCCAAAAGACACATAAAAAAATGTTCAGTCTCACTAATCATCAGAGAGACACAAATCAAAACTCACACTGAGATACTACCTAACTCCAGCAAGAAGGGTCATAATTAATAAAACAACAAACGGCCAGGCTCAGTGGCTCAGCCTGTAATCCCAGAATTTTGGGAGGCCAAGGTGAGTGATTGCCTGAGCCCACGGGTTCAAGACCCGCCCGGGCAACTTGGCAAGACCTCGTCTCTA
>NW_007081363.1:0-300 GCF_000164805.1 Carlito syrichta
ATGGAGGGGAGTGGAATGGAGAGGAAAGAATGAAGCGGAGAAGTATGGAATGGAATAGAAAGGGATGGAATGCAGTGGAATTTATTGGAATGGAATGAATAGAGAACAATGGAATGGAATGGAATGGAGAGGAATGGATGGAATGAAGAATAATGGAATGGGATGGAGACGAATGGAAACGAATGGAGCAGAATGGAATAGAATGGAATGGAAAGGACAGGAATGGAGAAAGATGGAATGTCATTGAATGAAGAGGAATGGAATGGAATGGAATGGAAAGGAGAGGAATGTAATGCAATG
>NW_007081364.1:0-368 GCF_000164805.1 Carlito syrichta
AGGTGAGTTTTAGTTTCCGGGTCAGAAAAATAGACCCATTGTCCAGGAATAAGAGGAGGTGGGATTTGACCTTTGGACGAGACAGGTAAAAGGAGGTTTTGATATTCCCAAATGTGGGAACGAATGAAGGACAAGATTGGTATGGAAGATTGAGTGTAGATATGGAATGAGGTTGGAGATAGAGGGGGGTTTGGCGGTGGTGAATTAGTGGTAAAGTATGTGATTAGGTATCAGAGGGGTTGCAGTGGGGACTCCTGGGGGCAACGCTGGACGACCATACATCACTTCAAAAGGCGAGAGTTGGGACAGTTTTTTTGGGAGAACTCGCATGCGGAAGAGGGCCAGTGGGAGGAGGGAGACCCAGTCTC
>NW_007081365.1:0-486 GCF_000164805.1 Carlito syrichta
ATCACTCAGTATTACAGACTCTAGTTCCATCCAGGTTGCTGCGAAGTTCATGATTTTGTTATTTTTTATGGCTGTGTAGTATTCCATCGTATATATGTACCACATTTTTAAAATCCAGTCCTCTTTTGATGGACAGCATGGTTGGTTCCAGTTCTAGCTATTGTGAACAATGCTGCGATAAACATTCGTGTGCAGGTATCTTTTTTATAGAGTGATTTGAGTTCTTCAGGATATATTCTTAGTAGGAGGATTGCAGGGTCATACAGGAGGTCGATATTTAGAGCTTTTAGGAATTGCCACACTGCTTTCCACAGAGGTTGCACTAGTTTGCACTCCCACCAGCAATGTAAAAGTGTTCCCTATTCACCACACCCTCTCCAGCAACTGTTATTTTTTGAGATATTGATAATTGCCATTATGACTGGAGTTAGGTGGTATCTCAGTGTGGTTTTTATTTGCATCTCCCTGATGATTAGTGAGGTTGAA
>NW_007081366.1:0-310 GCF_000164805.1 Carlito syrichta
AACCCCCAGAAAAAAAAAAAAAAAAAAACAAAGCAGGTGGTATCACAATACCAGACGTCAAACTTTACTATAAAGCTACAATCATCAAAACAGCTTGGTATTGGTACAGGGACAAGCATATAGATCAATGTAACAGAATTGAGATTGCAGAAGCAAAACCTCAATTTCTCAACCAACTCTTCTTCAACAAAGACCCCACCACTTACCAAAGGGGAGAGGAAAACCTATTCAGCAAATGGTGCTGGGAAATTTGGCTGACTACATGCAGAAGATTGAAACAGGACCCCTATCTATCCCCATGCACAAAGGT
>NW_007081367.1:0-337 GCF_000164805.1 Carlito syrichta
ACAAACCTAGGTGGTACATCTATTTTATTGACATATATATATTTCATATAGAAAACCAAGCGTCCCAGCACCTTGGTGAACATCAGCCATCTCCCCTGCCTGATCTGCAATGCCAGCATCAAGTGCCACCGATTGCACTTCCATTTATGCTCTATTGTGTTCTCATGGAACCATGAGGCCCATTGTTGACTGAAATGTCATTGTGCACACATGACTGTAGTTTTTAAATAAACCCCCATTGTGTCCTGCTTCGTTCCTTCCCAAAGCATTCTCAGACACCACCAAAGAGCTTTTCTAACTTGTAAATCCATTCACATTAATCTCCTACTCAAAATTC
>NW_007081368.1:0-468 GCF_000164805.1 Carlito syrichta
ATTACCTTCAAGAGACTCACCTCACTAGAAAGGACACTCACAGACTCAAAGTAAGAGGATGGGAAACAAACTTTCAGGCGAACAGCACACAAAAGAAAGGAGGAGTAGCAATCTTAATTTCAGACAAAATATCATTCAAGCTATTAAAAATTTTAAAAGATAGAGAAGGCCACTACATAATGATAAAAGACTGAATCCATCAACAAGAAATATCCATCTTAAACATATATGCACCCAACATAGGAGCACCAACTTTCGAAAAGGAGCTTCTAGGTAAACTAAAAAAAGATATCGACTCCAACACCATCATAGCTGGGGACTTCAACACCCCACTCATAACCCTAGACAGATCATCAAGACAAAAATCAGCAACAAGATCCAAAACCTCAATGTGACTCTTGACCAAATGACTTAATTGATGCCTACAGAACACTCCATCCAAAGACCACAGAATACACATTCTACTCA
>NW_007081369.1:0-419 GCF_000164805.1 Carlito syrichta
TGAGGTTTCGCTGCCCAGGCGGGTCTCGAACCCGCCGGGTCAGGCAATCCACTCACCTCTACCTCCCAAAGGCACGGGATTACAGGCTCAGTTACCGAGCTCGGCTTCAATAAATATTTGATGATGATGATGGTGTTGAAGATTTTCACAGGTTGGCTGAATCTCCCTACCTGCCACATATTCATCCTTGACACTTGTTAACTAGTTAAGGATAATTTAAAAAAAATTTTTTGGAGTCTCACTCGGTTGTCCAGGCTGGAGCGCAGTGGCATGCTCACAGTCACTGCAGCCTCGACCTGCTGGGCTCAGGTAATCCTTCTGCCTCAGCCTTCCAAGTAGTTGGAACTACAGAGGCGTGTACTACCACACCTGGCTAAGGGTCATAATTTTTTTTTTTTTTTTTTGTGTTGGAGTCTCCC
>NW_007081370.1:0-414 GCF_000164805.1 Carlito syrichta
CCGGTAAGAATGGCCATCATTAATAAAACAAACAACAACAGATGCTGGTGAGGATGTGGAGAAAATGGAACGCTTCTACACTGCTGGTGGGAATACAAATTAGTGCTACCTCTTTGGAAGACAGTGTGACGATTTCTGAAAGAACTAGAAATTGACCTTCCATATGACCCAGCAATTCCTGTATTGGAAATATACCCAGAGGAACCCAAATCATTCTACAAAAAAGATACCTGTACATGCATGTTTGTTGCAGCTCTATGCACAATAGCAAAAATATGAAACCAACCAAGCCGCCCATCAAACCTGGAATGGATAAAAAAATGTGGTACATATACACAATGGAATATTATGCAACCATAAAGAAGGACAGACATATGGACTTCACAGCAACTTGGATGGATTTAGAGTCTGTCA
>NW_007081371.1:0-913 GCF_000164805.1 Carlito syrichta
ATCCCAGAGATTTTGGTAAGATGTTTCTTCATTTTCACTTGTTTCCAGGTATCTTTTGATATCTGTTTTGATTTCATCATTGACCCAGAGTTGTTTAGCATCATACTGTTTAGTGTCCATGTCTTTGTGGTATTTGGGGGGACCTTGATGGTGTTAAAGTATTTTTTATTCCAATGTGGTCCGAGAAGGTGCATGGTAGAATTTTGATACTTTTAAATTTGCTTATGCTTGATTTATTGCCAACTATGTGGTCGATCTTAGAATACATTCCATGCGGTGATGAGTAGAATGTGTATTCTGTGGTCTTTGGATGGAGTGTTCTATAGGTATCAATTAAGTTCATTTGGTCCAGAGTCACATTGAGGTTCCGAATCTTCTTGCTGATTTTTTGTCCTGATGCTCTCTCTAGGGTTGTGAGTTGGGTATGAAAGTCCTCAGTTATGATGGTGTTAGAGGCAATATCTTTCTTTAGTATTCCTAGAAGTTCCTTTATGAATGTTGGCGCACCTATGTTGGGTGCATATATGTTTAGGTTAGATATTTCTTGTTGATGGAGTGAACTTTTTATCATTATGTAGTGGCCCTCTATATCTTTTTTAATTTTTGATAGCTTAAATAGTATTTTGTCTGAAATTAGAATTGCAACTCCTCCTTTCTTTTGTGTTCCATTCACCTTCATTTTGCCATTCTATGTCTTTTCAGTTGTACGTTTAGTCCTTTCACATTCAGGCTAATTATAGAAATATGAGAGTTTGTCCCTATCATAGAGTTCTTACAGAGTTGTTGTTCTTCCACTTCGTTTTTTTGTCTTTCTTTTGGTTTTGGGGTTGGTTCATGTATATTTTGTTCTTTTCCCTGTACTCTAGTGAAGAACGTTGTTCTTTTTTCCTTTTCTTCTGTGTTTAGTACTTTG
>NW_007081372.1:0-56716 GCF_000164805.1 Carlito syrichta
AGCCACAAAAAAATGAAATACCTTGGCATCTTCCTAACTAGAGACGTGAAAGACCTTTACAATGAAAATTATAAAACACTGCTCAAAGAAATCAAAGATGACACAAACAAGTGGAAAAATACCCATGCTCATGGATCAGAAGAATCAACATTGTGAAGATGTCCATCTTACCTAAGGCAGTCTACAAATTCAATGCAGTACCCATTAAATTACTAAAACATTCTTCTCAGACCTAGAAAAAACAACACAGGAATTCATATGGAAACACAAATGTCCAAGAATAGCCAGAACAATCCTCAGCAAAAAAAACAAAGCAGGTGGTATCACAATACCAGACTTCAAACTTTACTATAAAGCTACAATCATCAAAACAGCTTGGTATTGGTACAGGAACAGGCATATACATCAATGGAATAGAATTGAGATTCCAGAAGCAAAACCGCAATTTCTCAACCAATTCATCTTCGACAAAGCCCCCACCACCTACCACTGGGGAGAGGAGAACCTATTCAGTAAATGGTGGTGGGAAAACTGGCTGACCACATGCAGAAGATTGAAACAGGACCCCTATCTATCCCCATGCACAAAGGTTAACTCCAAATGGATCAGAGACCTAAATGTAAAACCTCAAACCATAAGAACCTTAGAAAAGGAAGGAAATACCCTCATGGAAATCGGAACTGGCTTCCAATTCCTGTACAAAACCTGAAACCCAGAGATCATAAGAGAGAAGATAGACAAGTGGGACCTTATTAAACTGACAAGCTTCTGCAGGGAGCAGAAGAGAGCAGGGAGACAGCCTACAGACTGGGAAAAAGTATTTGCCAACTCTAGGTCTGACAAAGGCTTAGCATCCTGGATCTACAAGGAACTGAAACGTACTGAAAAGAAGAAAACAAACAACCCCATTATAAAATGGGCAAAAGATATGAACAGACACTTCACAAAAGAAGACATCCGAGCAGCCAACAAACACATGAAGAAATGCTCAACCTGACTAATCATCAGGGAGATGCAAATCAAAACCACACTGAGATACCACCTAACTCCAGTCAGAATGGCAATTATCAACAACTCAAAAAATAACAGCTACTGGAGAGGGTGTGGTGAAAAGGGAACACTTCTACACTGTTGGTGGGAGTGTAAACTAGTGCAACCTCTGTGGAAAGCAGTGTGGTAATTCCTAAAAGCTCTAAAAATCGACCTTCCATATGATCCCGCAATCCCCCTACTGGGAATATATCCTGAAGATATATAGATATATAAGATATATCCTGAACTCAAATCACTCTATAAAAAAGATACCTGCACACGTATGTTTATCGCAGCGTTGTTCACAATAGCAAGAACCTGGAAACAACCATGCTGCCCATCAAAAGAGGACTGGATTAAAAAAATGTGGTACATATACATGATGGAATACTATGCAGCCATAAAAAAGAACAAAATCATGAACTTCACAACAACCTGGATGGAGCTAGAGTCTATAATACTGAGTGACCTCGCACAGAAACAAAGATCCGAGTATCACATGTTCTCACTCATATAACGGACCTTGAACATCCAATGTAATACTATAAGAAAATGACTGACGGTACTGGGAAACTATGGGGGGGGAGGAGGATGGGATTAACAGTAGCAAATATCTGTCTGGGGATGGGAAAACTCCTCTTATCAACAGGGAGCCTGAATGAAACGTAATTGTACACCTAACCCTTAACTGTACCCCACAAAACCATAATAAAAAATATTGATTAATAACAACAACAAAAAAATTGGTTAACTAACTATGCATTCTATAGTTTATATAAATGTGAACTGTACAAGTGTAGTGGCTATACTTTTTGAAGATATGGGATACCTAGCTTTCCTGGAATCTTTATTAAGGAGTATTCACACCATTCTCTTGCACACTATACTCCACTCCCAACTCAAAACAATTCAAATTGATCTTTTAAAAAAATTACAGCATTTATAACACACATGCAGGTGTTTCTACTGACCTATCTACACATAATTGGAAATTAAAAGGAATGAAATTTTAAAAGCTTCTTTTAGTAGTTGCAATCACTTGAAATAACAAACAGGAATCATACAGGAATCATTAATGCTAGATACAGGAATCATTAATGTTTCTAATAATCAATTTTGCAATATACAAATTTTTTCAGAAACCCCTATGTAGTGCAACAACAGAAGTGCCCAATTTATCACCCAATCTTAAAATTTTGTATGTGTGTTTTATAATGAAAAAAATACATTAATAAAACATATAGGCAAATATATGTGTACATACATATGTGTGTATATATGTATTTACATTGGACTGCATGGTCAATTTTTTTTTCACTGAGAGGGAACACAACAAAAGATGGTTTGAGGCCACCGGTCTAATCTATTTTACCCCACATGGAGACAAGGGAACAGAAGCAGACATCAGCTTCAGCATGGAGATTTGAAGTGAGGAACTCTCAACAGGTCGGGTAACAGAAACATAACACGGATACACTGAAATAGAAATGTATGAAATGATGTCTCCTTAAATAGGATGCTTGGAAAGAAAGCAGGACCAACCTCAGTCATGCAGCAGAAATGGGGCTGCTCATTTTGTACATTCTGAACACACTGTGGCAACATCTATCACATATCACTCTACTTGGTTTTCTTTGCCCTCCACTGCTGTATGGATTCCTGAGATGAGGCGACATGTCTTATTCAACTCTGTAAATCCTCTGTACTTGGCAAAAGCCTTGGTACATAGTAGATGATCCAAGTATTTGCTGAATGAAAAGAAGTGATTTATGATTAAAGACGTGTGCCAACTTGGAAAGGAAATAGGAATAAAAACAAGAAAAAAAGAGAAGAGAATTAACATTTATCAAGTGACCATAATGCAAAAGAAGGAGAGCCTGATACTTTATTTCTCTGAATTATTCTTACAGCTATCAAAGCTCTACAGGGCACACATTCCCATTTACAGAGAGGAAGTTAAAGTTAGGAAGAGTTTATTTATCCACCTTAAATTAACACAGCTAACAAGTAGCTAGGCCAGAATTAGAAATCTGCTCTAAGTAGGAACTTCATATTCTGGGCTCCCTTGTGCTGTGAGTAAGGAGTAGGGTTTCGGCTGAGGGCGGCTACCATCATATACCACAGGCATTTGTGTATAACACTGATGCTAGCCACAGGATTCTTCAAAGTCCAGAGTGTCAGCAACATTATGGCTAGCTATGAATTGTCAAGGAAGAAAAAAATCAGCCATTAATAATTTACTCCTTTATTTATAGCTCAATTTCAATGAATTCATTTTAGTTTAAGATATGTTTTAAGATGTAGAGTGATTTTTGTATCAATGTGTTGATTGGGTCTGTCTCCCTATTGTAAAATATAGGACTTATGAAATTCAAATGCACTTGTGAAAGATAAAAAGCTTGGTAAGTTCAAGGTCACTAGTCTATAATTAAAACATAACCTGTAAGATGAAAAACAAACACTCATTCAGCCTGTTGGAAGTACATGAATAAATAATTCATGAGTATTTTTCACAGTTCTTCCTGTGGGTACATTGGTCCTTTGGACTTAATATGTACTGCACCCTAGGTCTTGGTTAAATGTCTAGTTTAAAGAGCAAATAAACTTTAAAAGAAGTTGACTATAGTCATTCTTTTTTAATGAAAACAATTTCTTCTTGTCCTTATCTTAGTATATTAATATCATTCAATCATTAGGAGTCTTCAAGAGAGGAAAACAAATGGATAAAATAATATGTCTCTTTGTTGGTGAGAGAAAGGGTCAATGTGCCATAATTGCTTTGTCTCTTGGAGGAGAATGATTATGAAACAAAGGAAGCTCAAGCTTCAAGGCCCTTCAATTGCACGGACATTTTCTAAGGTCCTGGAGGGGTTATATCAGTGTGCTTACATGATCATGTATTTTAGCAGCAGTCTATAAAGTCCTCCCTTCCTATTCCAATTTACCAATCATCACACATTCCCTTGGGTCAGGTAAGCTGGAGGGGTCTTCGGCATTTTGGTACCTAGGAAAGGGGAAATTGTCTTGGGGACATATTTTTAGGTTTAGTGGACTATATGTGGGTAGTTTAGGGAAAGGCTGAATTATCTTTTTATATTTTCTGTAGAAAGGGATATTACAAAACAGTTGTCAAAAAGACTTGATCAAAGAGCCTACAATCAACTAAGGTAGTAGAAAAGGTCCATTGGGCATTTTGTAAATAACAATCTGTTATACTTCTAGATTTTGTGATGTTTAAACATCCCAAACTTCATCAATTTTTAATTTGTTGTGAAATTCTTATTTCTAAAGCAGTAGTTGATTTTTTAAAAAAATGTATAATTTTGTATTCTTTCCTCTAAATAATACTCCTAAGTTATATAAGCTTTAGGCCCCTTAAAACCAAGAGGCCCCATGCCCCTACGGAGTAATGTAAAATATTTTTAGGGGTTAAAACCCTAAGACTACATAATAGTCACATTCCTTAGAATAGATGAGAAAATCAATACCCTTTCTCCCAACCAGAAATTATTTAAGAGATCTGTATTCAAAGAGGAGAGTAAATGGGAATAATAAGTCTAATCGCATATCTACTTGATAATTCCTCCTCTTATTTCAACATTACCCTGGTCTGCAAACAGAAATACAATTGTACCATTTAGTAGGTACTATTCAGTACAAGGAAACTTGAGGTAAACTCATGAAACAGTAAACAATAAAACAGAGTACAGTGCCACCTTTCAAACAAAGGAAGGATTATTCTTTCCTTGTTTAACCCAACCTCAGTTTCTTGGTAGGTCTGAAAATTTTCCTCTATACACAACTTATATCAAAGGAAGGGAGCCTAAAACTCTTATGAAATAATTAAGTATTATTATGTGGCATAAGTGGGTTTTAAATATGTTCAGAACACCAGGTAAGACTATAGACGTGTCCCATGTACAAAGTATCTGCAGTTTCCACTTGCTCATATGTTCCTATCACTTAAAGGAAAATCTTCACTAATCAGTGGAATTTAATTCTGAAAAGGTTAACCCAGAAGTGTTGAGACAATATGTACAATAAGCTGCCATACAAAGCCAGGTGCACAAATCAGCGCTTTCATAGGAAGTGATAAAAGATCAGCAGAGTACACAGAGCTTATATTTCTTCTTGGAAAGCAAAATTAACAACTGAAATCAATCTGATTTATAGCCATACCTAAAGAATAAGTGATACAACTTAAATTTCATCTTTAAAAAATAGACATATATACATAAAAAGAATGAACAATAAGACGGAGTGGTAATATTTTTAGACATAACTGGTTGGCAACTCTTAAGGTTAGATGAAGACAAAAAATATAAACCATATATTGAATATGATAATATAAACAGTGAGGACATTTTTAATGCCCTCCTGTCATATTGATATTACTGCTAGCAATAATAATAGTTAACATTTATTAAGCACTTTCTATGTGTCAAGCACTTTTATGAGTTTTTTATGCATTCACCCAATTAATCAACACAATATCTTAGGTAACTACTATTATTGTCACCACCATTTTACAGATGATAAAATTAAGGGTTAGGAATGTTGAGACATCAGTCAAGGCACAATGTCACAGTGTTGGTAGCTTCAAATCCAGGTAGTGTGGATGTACAGCCCAAGTTCCTCACCTTTAAGTCATATGTATAATAAGCTTATCTTCAGGACTGTTCTGAAGATTTCTGATTACAAATAGTCTAAAATAAAATTGTCCTGGTTCTCTGATCTATGCCTGATCTATGCCTCAAATTTGCTTCAAAAAACAGAATTCCCACAACCCCAAAACACTGACTCCTTTCACAAGATGCTTCTGTTAATCTATGAAAGTAAAACAAAATGATCATGGAAATTCATGGGAGAATAAAAGCTTTTCCTTTTCTCCAAGTTGGTGTAAACAAGTATGCTCCCTTACATTAGTTAAGTGTCAAATCCATGAGCTTTTCAGTGAACATTTCAGTGAATGTTGCTTAGCTTCATAGTTATTTCCATCCTACACCCCGAAATCAGGACTGAATTAGATAATCATAGAAGACACTAGTCAAATGCAGCTGGAAGTATCATTGTGTAGCAATATCAGGGAGTTAAAGTTAATACAAGTCCTGAAAAATCAGAGTCCCCTGCAGAGCATGGTAACGATTGCATAGTAGCATGATATTCTTAGAGGGCTGGATGTGTCGACAACCATTCCAAACCGCCCCCCTTCCTTCTAGAGACTGGAAAAGTAGAGTTTGCTGCCACAAGACAGGGTTCTGGGCAATCAGACATAGGCAGACAGCTACATGGGAGAAGGCAGGGACAGATGTGACCCTTGCTCCTTTTGTCCTTTTTCCAGGCTTCAAAGTCATAGCAGCCTTTTTATGTTCTTGGGGGAAAGAATATAAGAATCTTAGAGGCACCAGCCTTAACAACACAAGCTACTGAAGCACTATTAATCTACCATTGGGCTTCTTGCTATGGCAGAAATGGAAATCCTATTTATTTATTTATTTATATATTTTATTTTTTGAGTTGGAGTCTCACTCTGTCACCCAGACTGGAGTGTAGTGGCCGCTCCCGGCCACTGCAGCCTCGACCTGCTGAGCTCCGGCGATCCTTCCGCCTCAGCCTTCCAAGTAGCTGGAAAAGGGTGTGTTACCACACCTGGTTAGTTTTTTGATTTATTGTAGAGATGAGGTTTCGCCAAGTGGCCCAGGTGGGTCTCAAACCCGCGGGCTCAGGCAATCCACTCACCTCAGCCTTCCAAGCGTGGGATTACAGGCTGAGCCACCGAGCCCGGCCGGAAATCCTATTTTTTTCAGCGTTATGGTCAAGTGTTGTTTTGTTTGCTGAAAATGCAATACTAATAGACTTAGAAGAAAGAAAAGATTGGTAGGGGCCAATTGGTTGGATAAAGTATTGTCCATAGACATAGGTGGTATTGAAAGAAGGGCATACATCAATAGTTATACATGTATAAAATATCAAATGTATCCCCCCAAATATGTCTAACTATGATAGATCAATAAAAATGCAATCATATCAATTCATTAAAAAAGAAAAAGTACGATGGCAACCTTTGGGAGATGAATAGAAATGAATAACTGAAATATCTTTTAAAGTGACAAGATTATAATTGATTTTTTGAAAATTTGAATTTAGAATAATTTTAAATTTACAGAAAAATTACAAAGATAGTGCAAAGCATACTATATAACTATATCCCTCTCCCTTATTATTAACATCTTACATGAGTACTACATTAATATGGTACATTTGTTATAATATATAAGCCAATATGCATTATTATTAACTAAAGTCCAGACTTTATTGAGGTTTTCTTAGTTTTTACCTAATCATTTTCTGTTTCAGGATCTCATCTAGGATACCACATTACATTTAGTTATCATATCTCCTTTGGCATCTCTTCGGAGTGACACTTCTCAGGCTTTCTTTGTTTTTGATGACCTTGACAGTTTTAAGGTACACTGGCCATTTTGTAGAATGTCCCTCACTTAGGCTTTGTCTGACGTTTGCGTCATGATTAGATAGTAGTTACGGGTTTGGGGAAGGAAGATCACAGAGAAGTGCCCTTCTCATCGTATCATAGGGGTACATCCTATCAGTATGACATCACTATTGATATTAATTTGAATCACTTGGCTGTGGTAGGATTTTTCAGGTTTCTCCCTTCCAAATTTACTTCTTTTCTGCCTTGACTTCTGTACTCTTTGTGAAGAAGTTACTACTCACAGCCCACATTTTAGGAGTGAGTAGTTACACTCTGCCTACCTGAGAACAAAGTATCTACAAAAATTATTTGAAATTTTTCTTCAGAGATTTATTCCCTCTATATTTATTTACTTACTTATATCAGCAATATAAGTAAATAAACATTTATAGATATTTTCTAGTTTACACTATAATCTAAAACTTTTTTTTTTGCTCAAATTGTTCCAGCTTTATCTATTGAGAGGTCTTTCAGTTGATGCCTTAGTCTTTTTGATATATCCCCATCATCTTCTTTGAGATTTTGCCATCTTCTGGCTCTAGAAAGTGCTCCAGGCTCATCTTGGTGTATTTCTTGACCTTGTCACACAATCAGCCATTTCTCCAAGGAGCCCAGTTTGTTTTAATGGAGAACGTTATTAGAAACCAAGAACAGGGTACTCTGTATAGTTGAATTTTTAAAAATTGTTACTCATAATTTTTCATTAAGTGCTATTCCAGTTTTGCATAGCTCACATCTTTCTCACATAACATACTTCCTTTCCCTTTCTCTTAATATCCCAGTTTCACAATATTCTCAAATGGTCAATGTTTTATTTCTCTCCGTAGTTAATAGAGGATGTGTAGAAATCTTTTTTTTTTGAGTTGGAGTCTCACTCTGTCGTCCAGACTGGAGTGCAGTGGCCGCTCCCAGCCACTGCAACCTCGACTTGCTGGGCTCCGGGGATCCATCCGCCTCAGACTTCCAGTAGCTGGAACTACAGGTGTGCGTTACCACGCCCGGCTCGTTTTTGATTTATTGTAGAGATGAAGTCTCGCCAAGTTGCCCAGGCAGGTCTCGAACCCATGGCTCAGGCAATCCACTCATCTCAGCCTCCTAAAGCGTGATTACAGGCTGAACCACCGAGCCCAGCTAGAAATCTTATAGTTCAGGTTTTCCAGTTACAAGAACAGAAAGACAAAGACAAAAGCACAACATAGAAAAACCAACTTCTTCTTACCCATCTAAATTTTAATCACAATTTCCATGCCCGTACCAGGCTGCATACACACACACACACACACAAATATTATCATGTAATAATAATCCAGATGAACTAAAATTTTATAAGGGAATTCAACATAGGACTTTTAGATCATCTAGATTATTATTGTCTTAACAGCATTAAGGATTGAGAGTTGAATATAAAAATAGGATTCTAAAAAAGAAGAGGTGCTGAAACTTTTAGGCACTATTATATTTCCATTTCTTTCCTCTCAAAAAAATACTAATTCATTGAGCAAGCTAAATGATTTGTGCTATTTTGAGAAAAAGAGGATGTCCTAGCAAAAAAGAATAGAATAAAATAAAATCATATCTTTATTATTGCTGATTCCCAAACCATCTATAGTTCTATCACCATCTCCCATCCCTGGCTGACTGAAAAGTCAAATATTTTTAACATTAGTTATTTGGCTAATGACCTTAAGTCTGATGATTTCTTAATTCTGACATTGGATGTTAATGCAAGAGAATTCGTGACAATAAGACCTATGTTACACTTCCAGATGTTAAAGATGGCGCACACGGTATATAAATAGGTATGGCATTTGAAAATAATATACTGTTCTTCAGTCAGCATTAAACTGTTTTAAAAATGAAAATTACTGTTAGGAAATTTACATAAACAAATCATTTCATTTTATCCTGGTTAGCCCTTCTGAATCAAGTATTTTGAATTCCATTTTAAAAATAAAGATGGGTTGGGTGTGATGGCTCACACCTGTAATCCCAGCATTTTGGGAGGCCAAGGCAGGAGGATCGCTTGAGCCTAAGAGTTAGACACCATCTTGGGCAACAGAATGAGATCTCATCTCTAAAACAAACAAACAAACAAACAGATAATTAGAGGTGAAGTGATTTGTTCAAATACCCATGACTAGCATGTGAAAGAGCCCAAATTTAAAGATATGTTTCTGACAAAAAATTCATATGGGGTACAGAACCACTCAGATGTTGTGTATATTGCAAGATTCCAGCAGGAAACAGCTCATGCAAATTAATCTGTGATAATTCATGAAGAGTTTAATAAAAAGACCTTTTGCAAAGGCATGGGCAGGCAGTAAGGAGACCACAGGCACCACCTCAGTTTCTGTGCTGTCGAGTCACAGCATCCTCCAGGATGCAGTCAGCCAGAGGTGATCTACCTTTCCCTCTGCCCACAGTGAGGGAGGCCTGGGAATAGATACTTGGCCTTTAATCTCTGTCCTCCATCTGATACCTTGGTTGGGTTCTCTCTGGTCAACTCCACCAAAAGGCACAGGGCAAAGGAGGAATGGGTATGGCCTTCACAGATCTGCCCACTGCAGCAGAGATATATTGGTTTGAGCATCAAAACAATTTTCAAATATGCTAACCTTTTATCCACTTGAAAATAGACTTGAAAACCATCAGCAAAAGATTTTTGCACTGGCCCTTACTAAATGTGTAATCATCAAAGGTGAGGGCAGGCCTATAATCACAGCACTTTGGGAGACAGAGGTGGAAGGATTGCTTAAGCCCAGGAGTTCAAGACCAGCCTGGGCACTATAGAGTGAGACCTTGTTTCTACAAAAAAAATCAAAAAAGTAGTCAGGCATGGTGGCATGTACCTGTAGTCCCAGCTACTCAAGAGGTTAAGGAGGGAGGATTACCTGAGCCCAGGAGGTCAAGGCTGCGGTGAACAGTGATCTGTGCCACTGCACTATAGCCTGGGTGACAGAATGGGACCCGCAACTCAAAAAAAAAAAAAAAAAAAAAAAAAAGGAATCAGAGGTGAGGTCGTTCATATGGAAAAGAACAACAAGAAACACAAAAAATGCTAATGCCGAAAACTCAGGGAGAGCCTTTGCTTGTTGAGAGGGTAAGCCGGGGAAATGACTTGTAGTCTTTTTTTTTTTTCTTTTTAAAGCTTGAAGTCTCCAGGCATAACTTACTGTGGGTTGGGGAAGCACTTCTGATTTGTGAAAAGTTATTTCAGGTTTCTGAAGCACAGTGGCTTCTGTCTTTGAGAGGCTGAATATATTTAGACAAGTGATTTAACAGCTTTGTGCCCAGTTACTTTTATGTCTCTGCTGTAGTACCTTATACTTAATGCTCGATATATGTTTATTTATCAAATTAATATCGCATCTAATATAGAGTGAACCAGTAAATAGAACTAGTAAGAGGTTGTTGTGAGAATCATAATGCGTGAGAATATATTATGCTCAGAAAACATTAAGCACACTTTGCAAAATAGATGCTTCCAGAAACTAAATTCACTTTTGTTCTCATTTTAACTCACTTTTGTTCTGTTTTTCTTTCTATTGTTTTGTTTCCAATGTAAATTGCCTAAAATCTTTAGAAATATACAGCGAATAAATATAAAGATAAATACAAATAATGAGTTGAACTACCTTGAAAATTAGGCATATTTGAATGTATTACAGATGCTCTTTAATAAAAGAGTTCAACTGGAAGGTTTTTAAAAATATATAAATAGTCCTCATTTGAAATAAATAATTCTTCCTACTTTATATATACTGATTTCAGTATTCCAAGGCTTACTTCTAAAGCAAATTATGCAATTAATTCTGAAAAACATAAATGAAATATATGTTCCCCATTCATAGTTTGTGATTTATTAAATGTGAACAGTTGATTTTACCTCATCTGCCAACTCACAAAATCTTAGCATTTAATTTGGCAACAATAGTTGTTAATTTAGAAAAGGATTAGCTAAAAAAGCTTTTTATTTATAAAGCGAAGCAAAAGAATATTGCAAAAAGATAAACAGGCATCCTTCTGCAACACATACCAACAAGAAAGTCAACAGGAGAGAATTTTCTCCAAGAAGAACCAAGTAAATGCCATCAGGTCATTCCTGCAGCTAAGTCACAGGGAATCCACAAGGGCTTCCTAATGAGTGTTGGAAGGTAATCAGGTTCAGATGCTTCCATGGCCATGACGGTCACGAAGGAGGGAGACAGATGAAACATATGGAACTTATTCTCTCAGAGTGACAGAGTTTATTCATTTCAAATGGGTTCACATTCTCAAGATGTTATACATTATTTATTTTTAAGACACTCTAGTGAAAAACCTCAGCCAGAGCTTCTCTGTTTCACTAACAAATAAAGAGAGAAATTAAAGAAGAAAATCACATAAATTCCTTTTCCCTACTTGGTTAGCGTGTCTATATTCTTACTGCTCCTATTCAGCACTGATGAGCCTGGCTCGTGGACAACCTTAGATGACTGTTCTTTCTCATTCTATCATTTACATTCCCTGACTCACTCTCATCTCCAAGCTTATATTCTGTGTCTGATCATTTAAAAAAATCTAATTTTTTTCTTCAGTGTCAGATAATTGCCTATCCATCACAAATTTGACCTCAAGGTCTTTATAAAGATGTCTTTGCCAACCCAGAAGAGAATAATCCTGTTTTTCTTAGACTATATTAAATCCAAAACAAATCTGTACCAAATTTTACATGGCTAATTCAATCCTCTCATATGACTGTACTGTTTTCTTTGGCAGAGCTATACTAAAGACTTATTCAAAGTTACTGATCATCATTCAGATTTTTATTTAAGGAGCAATAATCTGTTTGCTAACAAATGTATCCTTGTTCCCCCAAGCTCATTGCATACACTCAGTTTGACAATTCAAGGTTCCTATTTCATTAACACTAATAATAAAAAAATTTATTGAAGTCCATGTGGGGTATTTTTCTAGGCATTGGGAAAGCAAGATATTGCAAGAAAAACGCACAACAGTGGTAAGTAATATCTATAAGGAGTGAATACTCTGCCCAAAACGTAGTGCTCATTCATTTAATTAACATTCGCCAAGCAGCTATTGTTTGCCAGATACAAAGCTAAGTGCTGGAAATACAAAGACAAGTAGAATCTCATCTTTGACTTCACAAGCTTACATTCTAGCATTGGTGACAGAGATTTTTTCTTTAAAAAAAACTACACTATCAAGTAATTATATTAATGACTACCTAATTAAAGATTGCAGTAAGTGCTATGAAGGAAAAAAATAGGGTTCTGTGAATAAAAAAAAATAATGGAGTGGTACCCTGCCTTATGTAGGGAGGTTAATAAAGCCCTCTCTGAAGTTTAAGTTGAGACCCGAAAGATAACAGATCAGTTAGCCAAGAAAATTAGGCCTGTGTGGAGGAGTGTATGGAGTATAAGTTAAAAAATTAAATTAAATTAAATTAAATTAAATTAAATTAAATTAAAAATTCCTAGTGGTGGTGCAGTGTAGAAATTACCAAAAGGCCAATGTGGCTAGATTAATGTGACAGGGAGAGTGACCCAAGATGGGGTTACAGATAGACCTTGTCATACTATGTCTATATGGGATGGTTCTAAGCAGGGGAGGGACAGGATCGATTTATATTTGCTTGGTTTTTTTTGTTGTTGTTGTTTTGATTTTGCTTTAATGGCAGGTTTGTGGAGAATGCGCTTGAGTGAAAGAGACACATTTAAGGAGATCATTACAGTATTCCAAGTGATGGTGGCTTGTGTCATAGTGATAGCGTTAAACATGAAGAAAAGTTGAAAGAGGTGAGATTTATTTTGGGACTAGAACTGCTAGGACTTGTGAATGAATTGCATGTGAGGAATGAGGAAATTATGGGACCCCACTAAATATTAGATGGATGATTTTCCACTCACTGAGATAACAAAGCAAGCAAAAGGGACAGGTAGTGGGCAGGCATTTGGAAGAGAAAGTGAGCCCTAATGAAAGCTGGAACTCTACCTGGTTATTCAAGGAAGAGGAGGACTTAGAGAATTAGAGAAGAGAAAGAAAGTATCCTAGATACTTAGAATGATGAGTTGACCTAATTGTGGAATAATGAATGATAAGTTTGGCTGCAATACAAATTTCTTGTAGGAAAAAAGAAAGACAAATTTTATAGGTATAAGGGCCAGATTGAGATAATTTTTTAAATTCAAGCTTATGACTTTTTTTTTTTTTTTGATTAAATTTAGGGAGCCATCAAGGGCAACTGAGTAGAGATGTGGAATGGGAGGTGATGTGTGAAAAAAGTGTATTATTAAACCAACTACGACTGCTCATGTATAATGTTTTGTGGTAGGAAAAAAACCTTAGGCTGATGTCAGGATCTTTCAGGACATCATTTCAGCAACTGTGGTGTGAATGAACGGATGAATATTTGGGCAAAAATGGAGGTCACAGAGTACAAAGAAAGAGAAAAGTAAAATAATATTATTTTAAAAAATTAAAAATATTTGGTACCTGAGAAGGCAAGGGAAGAAATAAGAAGGAATAATTTGGTAAACCTCATTTATAATTTTTTTCTGTAACTGTATACATTTGGCAACATGCCTAAGCAATGTATACCAGGTACGTCTTGCTTCATGCTTTGTTTCCTTTGGAATGGCAGGCACTAATCTATTAAACAATAATGCTAGATATCAGGGGAAAACTGGTGTTGACTGGGCCAAAAAAGTTCCAGTATAGAAATAAGTAACGACAAAGGATAAGATTAACACCTACAAAGTGTATGCTTTGACCAAGGAAACACTTGGTCATAAAATGTGTTATGCAGCTCACACAGACTAGCATTTAATCTTTTACTGTTCTGCCTCAAATTATAAGGGAAGAGGATGATCACTAAAATGTAAATATTATAAAAGTAAACAAAATAAACAAGTAATGGAAAAATATAATCACCAGCATAAGACTGAGCTGAATGACAAGGCAGGTTAATCGTCATTTTCCATTTAATTTTGGCATTTTTGTTTTTTGTTGTGTTGTTGAAACAGTATGTGGCTATAGACAATTTTTTCCCCTTCTTGTCCTGGTTTGACCATCTGTAAAAGGAAATTATCTAATCTAGTGAAATGGGAGAGGGTTATGTTTGAGTGTGTGTGTGTGTACACATGTATGTGTGCAGAATAATAATATACATCTCATAAGGGACTGAGAAGATCTAAAGAAAGAAGATAGATGTTAAATACTCATTTTAAATGCTCGGAGAAAGCCAGTAGTAAACATAATGCATTCCCCCAAGGCATTTTATTCAAAATATCTGTAAGACAAGATTTAGTAATATAAATCAACAACATACTCACAAAATATGATGAGTAGGAAAAGTGATGGTCACGATTCATTGTATTAACTAATGCAAAGATAAGATGGATGCCAGCAATTGCCTTCCCTCAAACACCTTCATCGTCCTAGCGATGGACAAATAAATTTTGTCTTGCACCTAGGCTTCTCTATTAAATCCATTCCTGATCATTTGTTACTTTATGTCTGTCCCGTCCTCAGGAGCTTCAGTTATTTTTAATGTCTACTTTCCGTTAGTAATTGGTGCTTCGTTTGAAGTGAAGTCATCTATTCTCAGCTAGCCTTGGGTTTCACAGAGACACATACAATAAAAGCCTCTTGCCCTTACAGACTATTAGGCTGGTGATTCTACCATAATGGATCCTACAATAAATGATAGAAAGGCTGTCCCTGATAAAGGGGCTGATAAGTTTAATATTAAATCATAATACAGAGATGTCACAAAAATATCATGTGTACTTCATATTTGGTCTTTGGAGAGACTATCTCTGTAAATTGCAGTTTCTTCTTGGCATCTTCTGTGTTTTCTCTGGCTTATATATCAGTGAGTCCTTGTGGGATACCATATTTCAACAGGTCACTCTGCTTCCCCTCTACACATTTGCTTTTTATATTCTCCATAAATAGTACCTTACCCTGTAATTCATCTTTCATGCCTCATTCATTCTAAATATAAGCTTCTTGGCCCTGCTTTTGCCATATTAAAACACTTTTCATGGCAAGCTCATGTTTAAAAAGAAAATCAATTGTTCTGATTCATTGGACATGAGCTCCTGGGTGTTTTTATAATTTATTGTTCATTCTCAGGTCAATATGATATCAGCATTAAATATTAAAAGCTGCTTAGGGCACAATCCTTATCAGAAAGACTTGCCCTGTTACTATCAGGAAGAATGCTTGAATTTATTAACACTGCAAGCTCTAAAACATGGGCTTGCCATTTTTGAAACAGCAGTGAAGAAAAAGCACTGCCCTGGAGATTAAAAGATAACTAGGGGAACTGAAAGGGAAAGGTTGTCATCTGGTTCTGTCTTTTCTTGCCTACTGCAAAAAACAACCTCATTAGTAGGCTTAGGTTCTTAAATGAAACTGGAAGTTAGCACTCCAGACTACAGCAAGCTGGAAGAATCTGTCAGTTAAAATAGTTCATACACCTAAATGTCTGAAGGTGGTGATGGCCCTGAAACTTCACTTGCCACTTCAATCCTAGATATTAGTAAGGACTTGCAGAGATGCTCAGATTTAAATATCACATTAAACAGGTAAAGAGAAAAAAACATGGGGTTTAGCTGTAATATTTCAGCAGTTGTCTGCAAAGTTCATTATGTGCATTTAAACAATTGATGCTTATTAATAAAATATATTGACACTCATTGAGGACATTATTTTGGTCTGCCAAGATTCTCTACCACAATTTTCTGTCTTTGCTCCACAAGTAAACATTATGTAAGTAAAACTCTTTGAATTTTTGATGTCAAACGTTTATGAAATAACTTAAACGATATCCAAAGGAGTATCTAATCCTCAGTAGTATGGCTGAGAAGCTGATTGTGTTGCACACAAAGACCAAGCTGTTCTCAAGATGGGCATAAGTCCAAGTACATCTTTTGAATATGTGTGTATGTGTATATGTGTGTAGATATGTGTATGTGTGTGTGTGTATACACAAAGTGGATGTCAGGGGGAATCACTCCTCACTTTTTCCCCCCAACGACAGCAGGTCAAACCATGTTTTAATGGCCATTCAAGGCCTGCAACAATGCGTGAAAATGAAAAGGGTCGTTGCCTAAGACCCCTAAAGCAGACAAATGGCAGGAGGATGCACATTATATGGATTGTGTACACACAGGCATTTTTTCCCTAAGTGCCATACAACAGAGCAAGGTATGAAAGGATCTTCCATTGCTGGCATCTGTGCTCCTCTCCAGACTTATTTTTATTTTTTATCAACAAATGTAATTTCTCCAGGTAAAATAAAAACTTCCAGGTTCTCCTGGGTCCTCCAGGCTCCAGTTGCTTCTGTTTGTACACTCACCTTCCTTCTGCCTGGAATGCCATCCATTCCTTTTTCTTCTCTCAGCGGAGTTAATTTCCTCTCTGCCATGACGCTGCTTCCTGGAACCTCCTATCCCCAGAGGCAAAACCAACTTGGGGAACCACAGCATACCTGATAAAGTTTTGTTTAATGTTTGCATGAATCACTATGTTTTAATTTATTGAACACCCTGTGCATGAATGCAGCTTAGTTGTACAAAACATGTATTCATTTTCAGGCAAATGATGCTGCCATGAACATGGAGGAGTGAATTCCTCATGTTACCACTGAGCACTGTTCACTGGTATCCTGTTCTGGAAAAAGCAAGGAGGTTCTAAATGAAATGATGGAAAACATGACTATGGCTAACAAAACGACTTAAATAAAGAGTGATAGGATATCAATCAAGTAAAATACTGCAAGCCTGCATTGGTTACCTATTGTGATGTCAGAAGCTCTGAGCACCCACTAAGGTGCCTGTTGCTTTTTTTCTTTGTTTCATAAATGCTAGACTTGCCTTCCTTACTCCCCTAAGTGCGGTGAACTGTTTCATACTCAGTTGGTATCTAATAAATATTTCTTGGATGTTACATGAATGAACAACTAGTTGAAGAAAGACATGTCTGTTCCACATATTATCTATTTTTTTCCCCCCACAATTCTTATGGTGAGGAAGAACTTATTTTGTAGCAGATATTGGATAAAAATTTGAAAGCAATATTTGTTCTACTTAAAGTACTTAATTGTAGGCAAAAGAGATAAACAAAACACAACTAAACTAACTTAAGCAAAAGGAGAATTATTAGAATATGTCATGGGCTCAGAATTAACAGAAGGCCAACGACCAGGCTTCAGAGGACCAGAGAAAATATTAAATAAAAACAAAAAGCAGGAATCTAGAAGCTTAGTAACCAGCCCACCACAATAACTAAACTGCAACCAGTGTTGAGTTGTGTAATTCCAACTATATCCTCTTATTCTTGTTTCTTACAGCTGTAAGAGAGTACCAAATTGTTCAAAATAAGTCCACGTGCCTATTTTCTGTCTTTATTAGGCTGAGGGAGTTAGACACTAGTATCTTTTGCTCCTTTAAGAAAAAAATGTAACTTAAAATGTTCCTACCACCACACAGTAAGAATTTCTCTACCACTAAAACCGCCCAGATGTAGGTGCGCATATGGCATATGTCTCATAAACACACACCTAGAAAATTGTTCACCATATATATAAATGTTATAACAACTTTATTCATAAGAGCCCCCAACTCTATCAATTAAAATGATAAAAAATCAATTAAAGTCAATTTTATATGGGAGACAATGTGTGACATCCAGAGGCTCTCCAAAGTCAGGATGAGGGAATGAGAAGCCTCTTAGCATCCTGCTTTCCCAAACAGAACAAAAACTTCATGGGACTCTCAGATTCCTTACTTAAGACTATTAGACTGCCTATGAAATCAAGCCTAGACATTCTGATCCTGTATTTGATCACTTTCATTTTTTCCTATGTACCCTACCCCTGCTTGGTTCCAACATTTCCGATTTAGGCTTTATGTGGTTTAGAGAAAAAAACCTCGGATTTAGCTTTTTAAGAATTTAGTTTGCCTTTTGGCCTAGGGTTTCTTGTTTTCTTGTATACACACATACACACAAATAGTGTCTAAGAATATTGGGTTAGTAAAACTAATACTAATCATCTCACAAGATTATTGAGACTGTTAACTGAGATGATGCATAGCATACTATTTTTCAAAATGGACTGCTCTCCACTAATACTAAGTATTTACTGTCATCTTCAGGAATGATGATGGTAGCTCTACTGCAGGCCACACAGGTAGATGACACCTGGTCATCTGGCACTACTACAAGAACCAGACAAAGTCAATATGAAGCTAGAACTTGAAAAGCATCAAAGTCCTTTTTAAACAGTGCCTTGTTCTTCAGACAACTTCAGAGCATTACAGTTACCAAGCATTGTTGTTTTTGTTATTTTCTTTTAGAAAATATGACTGTGAAGGGTTGTGACTAATGACAAGGTTGGTCGAATATCTATTTCCTATTTCGTGAAGTCATCTCTGAAAACGCAATTTCAGGTGGTAGTACTTCAGGGATCAAGACACGTACACAAGATGTCTGAACTCACTCACTTGCTCAGAATGAACACCAGGTCCACTTTAGAGGTGGTTTGATGTAAGAAACACAGTCACTAATCTAGAAGGCTTCTGAGCTCTCTTGGCTAAAGAAAAAGATAAATAAAAGGAGGAAGAAAAGAATGGACTTGGGTATCATGGAACGTTCCAGAGAAGCATCCAAGATTTAGAGATCATGTTTTAGGACACCTTGCATTTATAAATGAGGTGGGCAAGGAAGGAATAGGTGAAGTAGGGGGAAAAAAAGAACTAACTTTCACAAAATAAGAGGGCAATTTTCTAGTCTTAGAACTTGGCTCCTTCTCATTTCCTTTCAGTGAATTTACAGTGGCTAACAATACCATACCACAATTTTCTAAAAAGGACCCTGGAGCCTAAATATTGTCTATAAGTCTTAAGTTCACTGAAGGAAATTAATTTTCTAATTTTTCAATTCTGTAAGTTCAAAACACTATTTGTCAAGTCTTTAAAATGTTGATTATTATAGATTGCCTCTGAGATTTCTGCTCATTTGACTAGAATTTCTGCAGCAGTCATAATTGCATGTAATTGTTTTCCTCTGAATACAGAAAATTTAAATACATGCATGTAATTACACAATCTGGCTACATTGTATCTCATATGCACAAATGGGAGAGATTTTATTGTCAGTTCATACATTTCTGAATTTGGGCACAGGGATAGAAGGCGATGCACCTTACTGTGGAGACAGTGTGGTGAAATGGGAGAGAAGTTACAGAACACAAATTAGACGATTCACTCTCCCATTTACTAGCTGTGTAACCTTGCATGACACATGCCTAGATTCCCTTGTGTGAGTTTTCTTCACCTGAAAAACAAACATTATTCTTTTTGCAGCATTTGGACACATTAAACTGCTTAACTTGCCACTGGCAGATGAGTGATTGTGTCCTTGGCAGTGCTACACTCCAAATGCCACCACATCCTAATCCTTTATGTCTAATGCTGTGGACAGGTGATCATTTATTTGGACTGTACATGTGCCCTAGTTTTTGATCTGGCCTCTCCCCCAAAGTTCTAGCTAAACTAGTCTCCTTGAAGTTCCTCAAATAGGTCAGAACCTTTACATTTGTGATTTTCTGTGCTTGGAAAGCTCATCACATGGCAGGCTCCCTTGGGCCTTTGCTCAAAATTCACCTCAGAGAAGTCTGTCTTGACCATACTTCATAAAACAGTACCTTCCTCTGCCCATTTTTTTTTTTTTAATTTCCTTGACTCTATAGTTACAACGATCTTCATGGCCCTTACCGCCTGGCATATTTTACAATTACTTCATTAAGCATCATTAATACACATATTATTGCACTGTTATTAAATATCTTCTGTGTCTAGCAAGTACAGGTATTGAGGGCAAGGGCTTTACCAGCCTAATTCACCATTATATTCCCAGGTCTCAGAATAGTACCTATCACATAATACAAATCAACAAAAATCTGCTAAATGAATGAAAAAATTAATCAAGCAAATTTTCTGGTGGTAAAATAAACCAAGTGACACTTTAAACCTTCTTATTAGAGATTCACCACAGATCCCCAAGTGAATACTAAAATCTAGATATTGAAGGTTTATAATGTTATAAAAATTCACTGATTCGAACTTTTGCCTGCACTCCAGAAAGTTTTAGCAGAAATCTGATGCTCAGAAATTCTCCACATAGTTCATAAAGCGAGGTGCCGTCAAAATTTCCCTTTTTTGTTTATGGAGCCAACAGGCACACAAGGTCTCTTAGAAGAATATATACATTTAGATCGCTTTGGCTGGATTATACTTTAGCCTTTGTAAGAGTTGAGTTATAAGCTGGCAGTAAAATTATTGTACATTTTGCTCCAATATCTCATCCTGAAACATAAAAAAAGAATAGCTATAAAGGTAGTCCAGTGATTGAAAGGTAACATCCTATTTAACTATATATTTTTTTAAAAGGGCAAATCTGTTTCCCTATTGCCTTTTCTAATTAACAGACTGGAAATCAATTTTTGTCAGATACCCATGGCATGGTGATGAAAACATTACTGGAATCTTGACAAATTATCTTTATTCAAGATAACAGGGTAGAGTAAAAGTTGGTTAATAACCACTATACGATGTCTGAGAATGACCTCATTACCCTTAAGTGAGAATTAATTGATTGCTTTATAGTTTTTTCCAACAGGAAATTTAAAGTGTTGACTTTGCAAAAACTCTTCCCTAATCCTAATGATTGATAGTAGGTGATGTATGTTGTAGTCTTTGACTTATTTTACAGCAATAGCAATAGGTAAGTTACTAAAGTAGTATCTCTCATCAAAAGTGTCATTGATAAAAAAAATTCTGACATATGAAGGTAAAATGCTAAGTTTTTAAGTCCCTTACCTCTTTGAAAGTACAGCAGAGGGTGAAGACCAAGTCTGTGGAAAGGTAGGTTTGTTTGTTTGTTTGCCTTTTAGCCATGTCAGTAAATAATGATTACATAAAATAAAATAATAAATACAAAAATTTTAGAAATCATATTTTTTAATTTAAAAAGTATAATCACCAATGAATTTTACAACCTCTTAATAACTAAATAAGTTTTCACTAGCTTTTCTAATGACTTTGAATATTTTTTCTACTTAGAAAAAAGATGCATCCTAGTGTAATACTCCCAATAGCCACCAATGGTAACTCTTACTACTTTACTTCACGTTTCTTAACTCGATTAATATAGTGGGAGTTTCTAATCCACAAATCAGAATCTATTATTAATATAACTTACAAAGTCATGTTGTTTACTTCTGCCTTTGTGAGGTAGGCAGTGATTAGGAGCACTGCTATGTCTTAAGTGTGTATAAGCAAAACTTGAATGTAAAGAAAAGAGAATATACAGGCAGGGAAAAATTTGGAGAGGCAAATACACATACTGTATTTAAATTCCAAACATTATACACAGATATACCCTATTGATTTACATTAATGTATCCATAATTTGGAAGTAAGGCAGATTTGAGTTAGGATGGAGCTCTGCTACTAGCTCTGTGACTTTCAACAAGCAGCTTGATCTCCACTGTCCTCAATTTTCTAATCTTCACAATAGGACAATAGCAACTACCTCTAGGATCGTTATGAATAAGATTCTTTAAGTAAAAACATAACACAAATTTTGTTCTCAACTTTGTACAGTAAAACTATTATATGTATAATAAACTTTTTATACAGGTTGTGGTACAATTATAATTATAACTGAAAATTATCATGAATGATAAGGATAAATTTTCCAAGAAAATTACAAGTGTTTTCTTTATTGTTCATACATGGTTCAATAATTTTGATTTGCCACAGAAAGAAAAAACATATTATCTATAGTAATGTGTACTTTTCTATTGCTGCAAAGTTAAAGCTGGAGAGAGAAATCTTATAAAGCATACAATAACCCAGGTACTAGTGATACCAGACTCATATTTTCCAATCTGTTGGTCAGTGATACCTCTGTGAAATTGCTGCCATGCAACAGAGCATTTAACAAGATAAATTGGCCATTGGTTCTATTAACCCTACTCCAATGTCCAATCCTTCATTCCCCAGCACATCTACATCTGCAATAGTCCCATCTCCTCTAAGACTCACCATGGCTGTCAGCATTTCCACACATTATAACTGGATCAAAGAATGAACTAAAAACAATAACAACAGGATTATGAGATGTACCAATAATTTCATTATACTTATTTAAATATTCTAGAGTTCGACCACCAAATAAATAATCTAAACCAGAAAGTACAACTTCACTAATAGGGGACACATACAAACCATTATTTATAAACGGTGCAAAATATACTTTTATCTACTCTTTTAGATAAATACAGAACTTGACTACATTTTAGTTACCAAAAGTCTGGGTTTAAGATGTGTGTATGTGTGTGTTGATATGTATGTGTGTATATATGAATTGTTACTAATAACTGCTAACATTATGGAATAGAAGGACGATTAGGGATGTTTTTGTTTTATTCTATAATACCAGAATATCACCTCAAAGCAGCCTAAATTTACACTTTGTGGTTTAGAGAAGAAGTTTTACATTCACTCAATAAATGTTTATTAAAGGCTTATAACACACTGGGTACAGAACTGTGTGCTAATGACCAGTTCAGTTGGAAACCTAGCTCTCCACCAACAGATTCTATTGGAAAGCTTATATCTCTATTGTCTCATGCCAGTGTTTGCCCATTAAGTTTTCTTCCTGTAAATTCCTGAATCTATTTCATAAAATGTCCCAGTGTATTAAGTTATATAAAAATGTATAAATAACACTAATACTACTAATAAAGATATTGAATGAACTATTCTAGGCAGGAGCTTAAGTACTATGCATGTTATCTTATTTAATCTTTACATGAGCAAACTAAGCAATTAGGATCCAGTTGTTATATTTTCGTAAGTAATGAAAAATTTAAAAACATGAAATCACGTCTATATTTTAGGGTCTTTTGTATCACACATTCTATTTAATTATTCTATACTTAATGAAAATGTCTCAGTGACAACATTTTCATACATTTAGCTATAAAAATATAGTTCAATATGTATTTTGTATCAACGTCAACAACTACTACATATACGATTTTAAAATTTTGTATTATGTGGTCAATTGCTTAAGTTTCCTAATTTTTGTTTCTGTAAATAAATGGGTGGCTTAGGTATTTCTTAACACTCTTTATTTTGATGAGATTTTATTTTTTAATGATAAAATATGATTTTATCTTAAGTTGATTTTATTGACTTATTGCAATCTCTCAACTTTGTACAATAATGTACTTTCACAAACATTTCTTATATGAAGCCTTGTTCCTACATTAGGCTTGAGTACAAGAGAAAGTGATTTGAAGACCAAATTTATAATAGAGCTATATATGACTTTAACACAAGTTAACTCTCTGTCTCTGTAGCACACTCCAGGAACATAAAATGATGTAGAAACATTTTTACTCTGAAAACAATTGAATTTCACTCTAACAACAGTTATGTATTTTTCAATCAGATAACACTGCTATATTTTACATGATCTAGTCAATGACTTACTATTAACTGTGCAGAACTAAGCATTTTTCTCCCAGTATAATTAAGAAAAGTATACACAAGAAGTTGATTCGTGAGAATCATATTTAAATAGGCAAACTTTCTATGAAATGTCTATACATGAATATATACAAACTTATATTTGTGAGAAATTATAGTATTTTAAAATATAAAGTTATTTATAAAGCCCTTTATTTCCATATCTTTTATAATATACTAATTTCTAATTCCATCTTGATTAGTTGGAATACATGGTCAAGCAGTGTTGGTATTCTTTGGTTTAAATCTGACTATATTATTAGTTAAGAAAAGGGGCTAATATTTAGAGAATGATTAAAAACTGAAATCTGCCTCCTAAACTGCAGTCGATTGGTCCAAAATTATGAATTTATTACCAAAATTGTCTTATCATGAGCTCCCTTTGTGTCTCTTGGTATTCACATATTTAGCTTGGAAGTTAGTTTTGCCACTTACCAGCTGTTTAACCTCTCCTCACCTGTAAATCACAGACAATAAAAGAACTTAGAATAGCATGCAGGTCTCTCGACTCCTGATCCAATTTTTAATTCTGTTAAACTATTTTTATGTTATTACACATATAGAGACAATAAGATAACTATTGATATAGCATTTTAATGTCAGTATTAATTTAAATAGAAAATATTACCATAGTATCAATCTAACCTTTCGAAAACTTAGAGGCAACCATGTAAATTATAATGGAACTTGCATGTCCTACAAAATAATATGCAAATAATAACTTAATAGAAAATGTTTGGTTTTAACTGCTAACTCCAACTGGCCAATGGTGAGTATCTGTAGTATTATCCATAGCAGTCAATGCTCTGGTCTGACTGACCTTGAAGTAAGACTGTCATTTACTATCTGTGGGTCTCTGGCCGGACTATTTGATCTCACTGAGCCTGAGTCCCCCACGTGTATATCAGGTGCTTTGATACCACCTCACCATCAAGTTGGGAGGATCAAATGAGAAAACTTCCACGACGTGCTTGGCTCAGAGTAGACATTCAATAAACATGAGCTCTCTTCCTTTTCCCCTAATGTCAGCTGGTCAGCAGACAACATGAAACAAAAAAAGGAAGCTATGTTCTCCCTTTTCTAGACAGCTGGTAATCCAGACATCTCAGGCATTACAAACAACGTTGACTAATTTTTGCCACAGCTGACATGCATGTACTATGCCCTGCCAGTTCTTTCAATGAGCTAGATTCATGACCATGGAATAATTGTTTTCTTTATTGCTCCTCATTTTATGAGACCAGATTGAAGTAAGGTGGTAGTTTTGTAATGTTTTGTATATTTCACAGACCTGGAGGACCTCATTTATTGTCTTGTAATAACAACAATAAAAATATTTTACATTGTTTAGTTCTCACCGTAGTCCTGTGATATATGTATATTTTGAATCCCTCCAATCTGCAGATAAGACAGCTAAGAAACAGTTAAGTAACTTACCCAGCATCCTCTGGGTAGAAAGTGGTAGAGCTGGGATGAGCCTACGCTTTTAACTCATGGAAATGAGAGAGTGAGAGCTGGATTTGCATATGAAGTGAACACAGGCCTTAAATACTCATCTTACTTTCTGCTACATACAACTGAGGAGTCAGGTTATGGGCATATTACACATACTTGAATGCATGGATTCCATTAATAATGCATCTATTTCCAAAGCCCTGAAACTTTCTCTTGAGGGGTAAATATGTACTTCCTTTTATATCACTCAAGTACAGTAATACAGGATACAAGTTCAACAGGCAATACCTTTTAAAATTATATCTAAAATATTCCACGGTTTGAAAGGCATATAAAAAGGGACCCAAAATTTATTTATAAAAAATTGTGTATTTATTCTTACATGCTTAAACTTCAGTCATCTTCAAGTACTCTCCGTATGATGCAATTCACCTATCGAGATGCTTTTCCCACTGCTCAAAACGGTTTTTCCACTAGTCAGTTTGGATGCTTGGTTCTAGCAATACATTTCATATACTTTTTAGTCACTCTCCTTGAGATGTGAATTTGAATTAGAATGAATTTAAGCATCTCCATCTAACAATATGACCCGAGATCCATATGCTCAAAAAGTAACCAAAATATAAATGCCAACAGTGACTCTAAAAAAGTAGAAACGCAGCTGAATGAAAATCGCCTACTGAACATAATATGTATCCCATTTAAAAATAATAGGCAGCCATAAAGGACAATATTATGAACTTCACAGCAACTTGGATGGACTTAGAATTTATAATACTGAGTGATCTATCACAGAAACAAAGAACTGATGTTCTCACTCATAAGCAAACCCTAAACAATTATCATAATACTTTAAGAAAGGAATTGGCAGTAGTTAGAAACTGTGGAGGGGGGCAGGCGGGATTGGTAATAATGGGAAACTGCTGGGGGTGGGGGGGCACACCTCATCAGGGGTACTTGAATAATGAACATTTGTGTACCTAACCTGAATTGTACCCACATCTTCAAAATAGAAAATTAATAATAATTAATAATAATAACAGGGTCTAAAATGAACTGAGTAAGTAAAACGACTTCCTTTGTGAGTTCTCTACTAGGTACTGTGGTAGCTACTTTAACATCTCAATTTATATGATCTTTGTAGCACTTTAGGGACCAAATGCAAAAAGAAGAGAAAAAAATCAAATGAGACATCTAAAATGATCGACCATTTTGTATTTGATAAATTGATAGATGCTGTCCAGTCGTATAATTGGTGTATCTCTCCATCTACTTGTACCCTGCACTCACGGAATTTTTGTAACATGAACGATCTCCTGTTGATCAGGTAACAACTTTAAGACAACTTCGACCATTATCAACAAGCTATATCACAATGCTAAATACAATTAGTTGAATTTTGACTTACTGAAGCTGTATTCCAACCATGTTGGTTCATCACAGGTTGGGTCTTTATCTCTAAAAACATTCGCACTTAATGGGCTTTCTTTTAATAGGCAGAGCCAAGGCTAGAGAGTCAAACCTTTTAAATATTCAAAACCTTGGATCCACAGAAGTTATGAGTGAGAAACAAAACATATGGAACAAATGATAGGGAATAAGACACGGCATCTGAGAGGTGGGACAGGCCAACTGCACTGCTGTTCACGCAAGGTCATGTGGCTAAGAAGGCCTTGTGTGGGTCCTGGCCTTGTGTGGGTCTATTCTGAAACTTATCTCTTCTTCATAGCTTTTATTTATCCAAGCTCAGGGTTCAAAGGTAGGATTTAAAATTAAGTTCAGGAAAAGTGAGTCCTTAGGTCCCTTGGGTAATTGTGAACCTGGCACTAGTTTTCTTAAGTAATTTTTTTAAAAGCAAAGTTTACTTAAGTTTCCTCTATCACATGTTTTTAGTTCTGTTCTGTTCTCTTCAATCAAATATAGGCCATTGAGTTTCTTTAGAAAGTCACCTTGTTGCTTCTAGATTAACTCCAGTTAAAGGTATTTGTGGCTGGGCTCAGTGACTCAGCCTGTAATCCCGTGCCTTTGGGAGGCTGAGGTGAGCGAATTGCCTGAGCCCGCGGGTTCGAGACCCACCTGGGCAGCGAGACCTCATCTCTACAATAAATCAAAAAATCAGCCGGGCGTGGTAGCGCACGCCTGTAATTCTGGCAACTCGGAAGGCTGAGACGGAAGGATCACCAGAGCCCAGCAGGTCGAGGCTGCGATGACCGGGAGCGGCCACTGCACTCCAGTCTGGGCGACAGAGTGAGACTCCAACTCAAAAAAAAAAAAAAAAAAAAAAAAAGGTATTTGTGTTGTATCTGCTTCATCAACAGAGTGAAATTATTTTAGTCTTAAAAATAATGTTAGAATTATGACCAGGAATATTCAGGTTTAATGCTTCAACTGCACTGATAAGGAAGTTCTAAGCAGACATGGACGCTGTTCTCAAGAATTCGTGTTTAGATAAACAGTATTGATAAAAGGTAAGCATATGGAGCCTTAGAAAGTATCATCTGATATCTAATCCTAATCAGCATATAAACTTTCCTATTTGAGAAAGCTCTTGGAAACAAAGGTAATGCTAAGCAATAGGTTTTTGTTTTTGTTTTTTTTTTCCTTGTGTTGGAGTCTCACTCTCACCCAAACTGGAGTGCCCTGGCCGCTCCCGGCCACCGCAGCCTCGACCTGCTGGGCTCCGGCGATCCTTCCGCCTCAGCCTTCCAAGTAGCCAGAACTACAGGTGCGGGCTACCACACCCAGCTGATTTTTTATTTATTGTAGAGATGAGGTCTCACCAAGTTGCCCAGGTGGGTCTCGAACCCGCGGGCTCAGGCAATCCACTCACCTCAGCCTCCTAAGGCGTGAGATTACAGGCTGAGCCGCCGAGTCCAGAAGTAATAGATATTTTTAAATGACTATTTTTAATGTTTAAGCTAATGTGTGTGATTGAGTCTTTTCTGTTTTACTATGATTTCCAAAAGCAAGGAGAGTGACTACCATATTTAGTTCATTGTAATTGTGTCTCCCTTTCCCTCTAGAATTAAGCAGGTGACAAACATGTATTAGAAGTCATCTAAGCCGGGTTCGGTGGCTCAGCCTGTAATCCCGCGCCTTTGGGAGGCTGAGGTGAGTGGATTGCCTAAGCCCCCAGGTTCGAGACCCGCCTGGGCAGCGAGACCTCATCTCTACAATAAATCAAAAAATCAGCCGGGCGTGGTAGCGCATGCCTGTAATTCCGGCTACTAGGAAGGCTGAGGCGGAAGGATCGCCGGAGCCCAGCAGGTCGAGGCTGCGGTGGCCGGGAGCGGCCACTGCACTCCAGTTTGGGCGACCGAGTGAGACTCCAACTTAAAAAAAAAAAAAAAAAAAAGAAGTCATCTAGTGTTATTCGTTGCTCATGGAAATGCCATGAACAATTCTCAGGCTGTCGCAAGTGACTTTTGATTTTTACTAGAACTCGTTATAGGCCAGAATAACGACAAGCAGAGGTGAGGAGCTCAGTGCGGCCGGAGGCATAAGCAACGAGAGGAAGCGCAGAAAACGTCCTAGGTGGGCTCTCCATGAGATCAAAGAAGAGAGCAGGGGTTTGGCAAAGCCGGGTGAGGGACAGGGACACAGTTATGGGAGACGGAGGGTGTGGAAATAATTTTATTTGGTTTATACCTGGTTTAGGAAATGTGCCTAAAATGTATCGTGTAAGGAGGAACACAGTTTTAGAAACAAAAGTGGGAGTTCGATCGGTAGCGGAGCGGAGCGCGGACCCCCAGAGAGCCCTGAGCAGCCCACCGCCGCTGCCGGCCCAGTTACCACCACATCCCGGGAGGAGCTGCAGCTGCCGCCGCCGGCCCCAGTCACCATCACCGCAACCACGAGCAGCGAGGCCGAGACCCAGCAGCTGCCCGCTGCCGTCTCCCACCGCCTCCCCCCCACCCCGCCTCTCCTGGGGAAAAGAACGAGGGATGGGAGAGTGCTCCGGAAGGCCAGGCCCAGCAGCGCAGGCCCTACCGCAGGCGGAGGTTCCCAGCTTACTCCATGCGGAGGCCCTATGGGCGTCGACCACAGTATTCCAACCCTCCTGTGCAAGAAGTGATGGAGGGTGCTGACAGCCCGGGTGCAGGAGAACAAGGTAGACCAGTGAGGTAGAATATGTATTGGGGCTACAGACCACTATTTCGTAGCGGCCCTCCTCACCAAAGACAGCTTGGAGAGGATGGTAACAAAGAGGATAAAGAAAATCAAGGAGATGAGACCCGAGGTCAGCAGCTGCCTCAATGTCTGTACCGCCGCAACTTCAATTACCGACGCGGACGCCCCCAAACCCTAAACCCCAAGATGGCAAAGAGAGGAAAGCAGTGCATCCACCAGCTGAGAATTCGTCTGCTCCCGAGGCTGAGCAGGGCGGGGCTGAGTAAAGGCCGGCTTACCCTCTCGACCATCAACCGGTTTAGTCATCCAACAAGAAAAAAGGAACATGGAATTCCAGCAATAAGAAATGAACAAAAGATTGGAACTGAAGACCTTAAATGCTTGCTTTTTGCCCGTTGACCAGATAACCGAACTATCTGCATTATCTATGCAGCATAGGATTTTTATTATTTTTACCTAAAGACGTCTCTTTTTGGTAAGGACAAAAGTGTTTTTTAAAAAAGCTGGGTTTTTCTCAATACGCCTTTAAAGGTTTTAAAATTGTTTCGTATATGGTCAAGTTGAGATTTTTAAGAACTTCATTTTCAATTTGTAATAAAAGTTTACAACTTGATTTTTTAAAAAAGTCAACAAACTGCAAGCAGTGTTAATAAAGTTCTTAAATAATTTTTTTAAGAAGAAACAAAAGTTGGGGAGGGGTGCCACATCTGCAGTAATAATTGTGCCATAAGAGAGATTTTAAAAACACAGTATGAGTAGTTATATTGGACTTTAAAGATATATTCAGAGTGACTACGTGTCTCCCTTGAGGGGCAGTATTCAAAATTATCATGCATGCAGCCTCTGGAATCAGAGTTGAATTCTGATTCTGCCACTAGTCGATGTGGCAATTTATTTAGCCTCTTTCTCAACTTCCTCATCTGTACAATATTCCTTATTTGTTGTTTATGGCGTGGTTGTAAAGCACTTAGGCGAGTGGCTGACACGATAACAATACATGTTCACATTCTTTCCAGAATAGAGAATGTTAGCAGAAAGGATGATCATTTCAGAGAATGTCTTTTTACTACTTAATATGTAGATAAAGCAGCAGATCAGAAATGCAATGCTGATCTAACAACTTAAACCAAGTATAGATTTCAAGAGAGAAGATGGTACAAACATTGTCAAGAGTTCTCTGATTTTCACAGTTACAACGGCTCATTTCCATGTAGGGAAATTTATCCACACGCTTATTCCCAATGTGGCAGTTTTAATGGAGTATTCAGAATATAGTCCATGTTGTATACTTGCTGATACTCTGGATTTTAGCAGAGCAGACTTCTCCTGAGCATATTTTACTTCTGAGAATAATCATGTGTCACTTCAGGGCCCCACTCCCATGAGAACTGTGACTTTGGTGTTCCTCTAGGAAAGCTGCATTTGTTCCCTTGCTATTATAAGCATTTACCCAGGGTGACAAAGTTTAATTCTGCCTCTTTTATTATTTATTATAAAGTTTTCTCTTTCCATTTGTCTTTATGGAACAAAGATGCTACAATCACAGCTTCCGGATGAATTACATTTTTAGGAAAGCATAAAGACAAGAGCAGGAGAGGCAGAAGTAAGTGAAGCAAGAGTTTACTACACGTCTTCAATCACCTAAAAATGATGCTATAAACTCAAATGCCTTTCTCCCATGGTGAGGGGAAATTTTTTTTTTCTTGACGGGTTTCAGAATTAAATTGTTGTGATTCAATTAGCTAGATCGACTCAAACTATAGACCAGGTTGGCAGAAAACAAGCAACTTACACAAGCAAAGCAAGTGTAGGAAAAAAGTTTGAGCTATCTCTGAATACAATGATCTCCTAAGCTCACTTTAAAGTGATGATCTATAGCAAGGGAATAAATAGTCATTAAAAGTTAACTACCAACACCACTTTCAGAAATAAATCTTACCTTCATGAATAAATGTGTCCTGGTTGTGCTAGACTAAAGGCCCATACTGGCACATATTTATAGGGACCCTGCACATAAACAACAGTTACTGCTTGGTTCCCCTTTGTGAGATTTGAGAATGGGAATTCTTCTACTGCATGAGTTAGAACAGCTCCCCTCAAACATTAATATACAAATAAAACACCTGGGGGGTCTAGGTAAAAATGCAGATTCTGATTCAGTGTATCTAGGATGGGCTTGGGAATCTGCATTTCCAACCAACTCTGACATGATACTGATGCTACTGGCCACACTTTGAATGGCATGGAGGTAACAAAACAGCCAGGCCTGTACTCTGAATTTTTCTAGGTGTTCTTATCAGTATCATTTCTCCAGAGCCATCGTTATGAGTTGAGTTGTGACCCCAAGAAAGTTATGTTGAAATCCTAACCACCCATACCTCAGAATGTGACCTTATTTGGAAATAGGGTCTTTACAAAGGTAATTGAGTTCAATGAAGTCAATTAGGTAGTTTCCAATCCAATGTGACTGGTGTCCTTATAGTAAAAAAAACTGGGGCACAGAGACAGATATACATAAAGGAGAGAGGTGCAGAAAGATGACCATCTATAAACTCAGGAGCTTCTGAGTTTCTCAACCTAGGAGAGAGACCTGGAACAGCCCTAGTGACTTCAGAGGCAGCATCAACTTGCCAAAACCTTGTCTTAGACTTCTGACCTCCAGAACTGTGAGGCAGTAAATTTCTGTTGTTTAAACAACTCAGTTTGTGGCACTTTGTTACAGCAGCCTTAGGAAAGGAGTATAGCTACTGCATTAACAACTTTTCCCCGACACTTCATTCTCCTACTCCCTGACACACAAACAAAATGTGGGTACACCACTAGACTTAGTACAATGCGAGGACCATGATGACAACAATCTACACGGAGATAAGGTAAGAACAAAAGGTGTGAGTCATATTTCTCAGGTTTACCCAAAACTTGGGTTAAGCCTACTGGGATTGCAGGTGTCAATAATGCACATTATCCTAGACTGCCAACAACTGCCAAGTTTGAATTCCATAATTTATTCAAAACTGCTCTTGTCTACAAATCCCCATCTAATTCTATCTCTTTATATCCTTTGCAATTCATGAGCAGCCCTGCAAATTGCTTTCCTTTTTAGAACCATTTTTTTTACATGGAAAAAATTATTTTAAAAAAATCACATGAGGAGATTTATGAAGTTTGGAGTAAATACAAGTAAGAAAAACAAACCCATATAGATTTATATGTGAGAGTGCAAGCAAGAATGAAGTATGGTAATTTCTCTTACTAGCTGAGGGATGGGTCCCTACAAATCAGACTTACAGCAATCATGATTCAAACATACTCCTCAGAAAAACAATTGCTTTCAAGTTGTTTGCTTTCACTTTAAAAGAGTAAAAAAAAAGGGAGATCCATGAGTGCCAAGGTGTGAAGTTTTTTTAAATTTTAATACTTAGCCATTACACTTCTTCTAAATATGACTCTTCCTATTTTTTTTTTTTTATGCCCACAGTGTTCTTAACTTGGGAACCACTTTCTTAGGGGTATTTAGAAAGAGTAAGAATGTTTGTGTCTTCATACAAATGGAGGAGTTACTGACATTTGATAGGTAAGGCTTGGAAAAACAAAATATCCTGTAAAGCAAAGGACTATAAATATTTGTCCCTTACCAAGTACCAAAAACGACTGTTTTGGGGGGCCTTCATTCCATCTTGACATTTTTATAAGATTAATGGTCTTTCCAGTTTGGTCTTTTTGTTCATCCTTTGACTTCTACCAGAAACCATTCTGACTTCACTGATCTTCTCTCTGATTTGACAGATGTGTCATCTCTTGGTGTGTCTAAAATACACTGGTTTCTCATTCTTTCTCTTTATGGACTGTTATAAAGAATACATTGTTTTATCAACATACCTGTTCTTCTCAGTTTACTGTCTCATTTTGGGGGGAAGGGAAGAAGGGTTGAATATTATAAATAAATCTAACCAACACAGTGTATTTGGGATAGGACATTTGAGAGGAGTTTTTAAAATATACTTTTATGCGACCTTCCATTTTCCTTCACTATTACTGTCTCATTCTTTTCTTTATCCATTAATTTATCAAATATAAACAAGCCCCTGCTATGAATAAGATATTGTGTTACGTTCCATGCAAGAGATGGCACACAATGATAAGCTCTCCATTCTTTGATAGTCAAATTTAGCCTGTTTTTATCTCTCGTTAGTTTTTCTTCCTTATTCTCTCTGATAACTTTCCCCCAACTTCTCATACCTTCTGATCTAGAAAAAAAAATCAGTCTTCCACAAAATCATGGTAATCCTATTTGCTAAAATATCTCTGTTCACAGATTAGCTTTTTGATTGCTTCCTTTACTATAAACAAATCTGTCTCTGTATACAGATATATATACACAGAGATTATATATATATAAAATCACTTAAACTTCACAGTATGTGACTTATGCTAATATTGCAGATGTGATAACTCAGCCTTAAAAAAGTTAAATAGCTTTGTCATAGACAAACAACTTATTCATGGATTTCAAAATAGGTCTAGCTGATCCTAGCGCCTGTGTTCTTAACTAATGAATAATATTTCTGATAGTTAAAACCACCTTCGTGTGACTTCTAGTGAACTTTAAATACCCTACTTAAAAAACTAGCATAGACACAGTTGGCCTTCATTCTCAGTGCTTTAACTATATTCATCATGACTGTTTTAGGAAACTGGTTGTACCTTCCAAGTTTCTATTAATAATAAATTTTAAACGTTTAAAATTTTTTCTGGGTTTCTTAGCTAATACAAATCCACAAGGCAGAAGTTCCAAATATAACTGGGTAGTCCTCTGTGATTTTTCAATGCCCGCAGCCTTTTGAAGTTCTGTGGATTTGCCTTAATCTGTTGCTAGGAACACTGCACATTGCTCTAAACAGGTTGCCAGTCTGAGAAACTTAGCGTGAATGACATAAGTGTTTCTTTTATCCAGGTCAGAGGATGGTGTGAAATGGTATTGGAGGTCATGGGAGGGGAGGAATCCCAGGATAAAGAAATTAACTAGAGGAACAGGAAGTAGAAAAGAAAAATGACTCTACAGACCTAAAGAAAAACCTTTACAACTGAAGCCCTTTTCTCCCCACCAAGCACACACCTCTTGATAGCTTTTGGAATCAGTTCAGCTTAGTCTGACAGCAAGTCCTAAGGGCCAGAAGACATCTGAATGTATGTCACTGCATTGTCACCCTAGTGGAAATCACAGATCAGAAACCTGCAGATAACCAGAGAGAGTGATGCATGCCACTTTGAGATCTTCATCAAGTGTCAGATTTAGGAAGCACAAAAGTGAAGAGTAAGAAATCAGTCAACAATTTTTTTCTGACACCTGTCAGGCCTCAGCATAAAACTCAGGCATCAACGTTGGAATTTCTTTAAAAATTAGTGATTTACATGTATACCTTCATTGTCTTCCTTCCTCTCAGAAGCTTAGGGGCATGAAAGACATAGAGAATGCTAGGGTAGATGGTACAAAGCAGGCATATCCAACCCGTGGCCCGTGTGTGGCCCAGGACAGCCAATAATGAGACCCTACACAATCTTTTAACATCATGTGCTTTTAGTATTTATTTTCTTTGTGATCCCATTCATAGTTCCATTTTTGAAGTTCACAATCATGCCTTATTCATGACATGATTTTTTGGTAGTATATAACATTTGTGATCAGCCGTTTTCAATTATGAATAAATTTTAATGGTGAAGAACAAAATGTGAACAAACTTTTCTGACAAGAACCTTGAAAATGCACTAAGAATTGTGATCACTTCCATTCAACCAGACATTTATAGATTAGTTTTACAAAAGCAAGATTCAATTTCCCACTAACTTTATTTTGTTCTCATTTTTCTGAACTTGATACTAAAAAATATTTCAAAAAGAAGTCTTATTATATTTATATATACACTAACTATATTATATAATTTATGTGGAGCCCAAGATAATTCCTCTTTAATTGATGTGGCCCAGGGAAGCCAAAAGGATACGGGATGCAGCCCAGGAAAGCCAAAAGGTTGGACACCCCTGGTAAAGAGAAAGGCTCACTTTTGACACCTCCTTTCTGCTATGTTCACTGTCAGAGCTTCACAATGCCCAGGTACACCTCAAGCAGCAAGATACTGTTTCCACCCCTGCTCATGGTGACTTAGTGGCTACTGGGTATAGCATGTACTCTGTGCAACTAAGCGTAACAAAGCCTTCTAGTGTGCTGAAAATTTTTTATTTTACATCTAAACTTTCAATTCTTTTAGACTTTATTTTGTTGAAAGGGATACACTTATTTTTTCTTTTTTCTAAATGGTCATCCAGCCGTGCCAATGTCATTGCCTCTAATTGACTCATTCACCATTGTTTGGAAATTCCACATTTATTACACTCTAAATTCTAGTGGGCAATTCTAATCACTGGAATGGAGAAACTAAACAGGAAGAGTTAAAAAAAATCCATTTCCATGGAAAGACAGTGTGCATGCTTTGTCCTTTCTTAAATATTTAAAAAATGAAAAGAAACACGAGTGGGGAAAAAGCCATGTTTTTGAGAGATTTGAAATGTCTTCTTCTTTTATAGTCTATTTGTACAGATGTTAATCTATACTCATTTTTAACTTTATTAACCCATTCGATTGTTTGAGATATCTTTGGTACCCATGTATATTCTTGCTTGCTATAGAGGTAGGGACATTATGAACAACAGTTTTGCTAGTTCACCTCAAAACTGAATTGCTACTCAATTTATGTAAGTCCTTTGCTACCTTTTATGTTTACTTGTAAAGACAAGACTGATCATAAATGTTTTTAAATGATAGATGATTCAGTTTTTGTTTGAGCAAAATAATAGACATATTTAACTCTTTTTCTGAAGTTCTTTATTATGAAAGTCAGACTGAAAATGACCTGAAGACCCTTAGTAAATCTGTAGAAAATTCTGCCAGTACATTTGATTGACTTCTTCATTTATTTATTCATTTAGCTATTGTTTATTAGCTATAATTCTTAAAACCGAAAATGAATGGTGAACTTGCAAAGAGATAATTTATTTAATAATTCCAGCCTAATTAAGACTAGAATCCTAATGTGGAAGAATTTATTGTTAGATTCTAAGTCAATTCATACATAGCTGTATAGGGGACGTAAATTTATTCAGTAAAGAAGATTCATTTCTCTACCATTCTTTTGTTGGTTTAAAGTATTAAATTTTGAAAACAAAAACAAATGAAAAAGCCTTTCTTGAGTTTACTAGGACAGGTACCTGAGATAATAGTATATATGTGGTGTCAAGAGAGTGCTGTCCATATTGGACTAGCGAGGTCAATACTACACTTGGCAAAAATAATACTAAGAAGCCTATCCCTGTTTGGATGTACTAATCTGTATTCATCATACCGTTTTATTTTCTGTATTTCTAATGGCTTTGACACCTGGAGCCTTCTGAGCCCAAAGAGACTGCCCCTCCCAGGGCCAGCCAATATGTAGAGACAGCAAATGATTCCAGTGGGTGGAAACCAGGCAATCCAAAGCCCATCCCAACGACCTCCTCTACCAGGCTCTCACACTCTGAGACACTATCCACTGGGTTTAATTACCCCAGGGCCAGTACCAGACAGCTAGAGACAGCCTCTATACCCCAGAACCCACTGAAATTATAAAAACTGGCCAACCCTGAGCCTGTTTACTCTACCTTGGTTTATTCCTTCCTGTGGAAACCCACAAAAGGATCCTGCCCATGCTTTCCTTTGGCTCTCTCTGCCACCTAGCTGACCCCAGGTGCTTCCCTGCATGGCCCCCACAGGGTGAGGCCTGCTCCCTCCCCTTGGGAACTTGGGAATGACAAACTAACCTTTCAATGGCAATTTTCTCCTTATCTATTGGCATCATACCTGAATAATAATATCTCCATATAAAACTATAGTTCTTACATGAACTTAGAAAAAAAAGGAGACACTTCTGTATAGCTACAAAATAATCCCTCTGACCACATTGGCATGCTCTGATGAGAGTTATTAGTCCAATAAAACCCCAGAGAATAAGAATTGTGGAAGAGACAGGCTCCAGTTTGTTTTATACTTTATCACCAAAATATTCAAAGCCTGCTGACCTTGAAAACATCTTATTAGAAGAGAGCAAATAAACGTTTCTTTTTATTAATTTTAATATATTGGAGTAGAATTCTTGGAAATTCCCTTAAGGTCTAATATGTCAATAACAGGAAACTTCGCAATAATTTCCTATTGATGGTCCCTTGCTCACTGGAAATTATTTGGAAGTTATAATTACATTGTCTTGAAAATTATTTGGATTACATATTGATAATTTTTTTTTTACCATTAAGAGGTAAAGAGTTTACATTTAATCCGTTATTAGTATTTTTTAAAAAATTATTTGCTAGATATGATGAGGGGTGATTGTTAAGGGGAACCTGTGTAGATGCTGGGATCAGATTTGTAGCCTGCCCTAGTAAAAATGATTTACATGTTCTACAAACAGGAATTGTATATGTATTTGAGATAATGACTGGTGGGTACCCCTTGTGGTGGCCAAGAATGACCGGCAGTCACCATCTAGGGACATGTTCTAGCAACCAGACTCTATCTATTCTGTATCCTTAGAAGAAACACTGGATTCAAGATAAATGATGCAGAGTTCTTGAGCAGACTTGCAGAAAATGTTTATAGTCTCTGGGTCCAATGGAGAATCACCTGCTGCCATCTGCTCTCACTCCAGTTGCCAAGTCCTTGCATCCCTGGGATCTACGAAGCAGTGCAGTCATTGTCAAAATACTGTGGCCTCCAAGGGACACCTACTAGACGAATAATCGTATCATACACCCTGCCTTCCAGAGGAACACCCACCAAAGGAATAGTCATATCACACACCCTGCCTAACATGGAAGAGTTAGTAAACAATCTAGGCCTACTCTAAGGAATCTAGAAATAAGAGTTAAAAGTTGTATGAGTGTTTTACATTATCTGAATCTATACTACTCTGGCAAAAATTAGCAGGCAAAACAGCTTAGTAACCAAGGTAAAGAGATAAAAACTACTGATAGTGCTTTAAACTACTCCCATAGACTATAAATCCTATTTAATCTCAGTTTACCAAAAGTCTTTGTATAAGTTTAACTACGTTATAAACAATTGTTGATGTGGGTTTCCAAGTCTAATTGTAGACAAGATGGCCCAAAAGGCATAAACAGCAGCAATGTGAGGCACGCTAGACACAGTCATTGTCTACCTGTGTAGACACCTAACCCATTCTTTCCCACTAACCCTACCACTTTTCTACTCAGACAGTAGACAGTAATCTCTTTCCCACTAACCCTACCACTTTTCTACTCAGACAGTAGACAGCAATCTCTTGATCTCAGGGGAGGTAGGTTTTACCCTAGTCCCAAGAGATAAATCAAAAGTGCTTCCCTGTCTAAGGTATAGAAACTGAGTATAGGTCAAAAGAAAGAAGTTTTAGCAAGTTAAGAACTTAGCAAGTTTAAAGTCTAGAATAAAAATGTAAAGCTGATAAAAGGAAGAAAGAAAACAAGGACATGATATGTTAAGAAGTGTAGCATTTTAGACAATTAGAGATACTTATCAAATATATAAATAAAGGTCAATCTTTTCCATTAACTAGGAGAACTTAACTGCATAGAAGTAAATGAGTTTGAACAGACTGGCATGTGCTTTGAGGTCAGTACCTATAATCTCTAAACCTGTTTAAACCTCTTTGCATAGCAAAGTAAGCTAGTTATCTAAAGAATAAACGCAGACATTATTAAAGGTCTTTCTTGGCTGTTTACACTGAGTATCTTTCATCAAATAGGTAACTAGTTTTCTAGCCTTTTTGCCTGGAAGATTATTATGGGCACACATGGAAACCACAAGGGAAAATATTAGACTATAATCATCACGGAGAGATGTGTTTATAAAACAGTGAGAATAGGCCCTCCTGCACATCTTTTCACATCCGTCACTTGATATGGTGATAAAGTCATATTAAACATTTTTCGAGAAGTAGCCACATTTTAAGACCATGGCAGCAGAAAAGCCAATGCAATTCCGGTTTCTGTATGGAAATGTCAATCATCAATCCTTGCATACCTCCAATTCCGCATCTGTGAAATGAAACTATTGTTCTTAACTTGCTTAGAAAGCATGACAATGTCAGACTTGGGCATCTTCTGAATACCATCCCCCAGTGTTCTCACATGGAATCTTGAAAGCAGGAACCAGTAAAGAGAGTATCCAGTGAACTGAGTAGTCCACATGGATGTAGAAACAGGTAACATTCTAGTTTAGAATATTCTTTCTAAATGGACATAATTCAAAAGTGGGACAGATGGCTTTGATGTTGTATGTTGTTAATTGTTTTGAATAATTTTAAAGTTTCTTGCATGTTAATAACATTTATTTTACTGTATTAGTTTTCATCTACTGAAATGGAGATCAATTTTAAATAAAATTTTTAAATTTTCTTTTTTCCCCTAATTTTATTAATCTCAGCAGCAGAATTCAGCTTAATTAAGACAGACAAGTACATTCCACAGGTTGACAACATGTTTTATTAAGAATTCTTATTCTTGGCTTCATTTCTGCTGACTGTGAATTTTCTTAAGTATGCTATTGTTCTTTCATTAGACATAAAAATCTGAGCAGAGTATTTTTCAGTATTCCCCCATAATTATTGCTCTTTGTAATGTGTTGTCTTTTCTTATTTTTAAATTTGACACCTATTCTAACTTTTTCTTATCCTGCTTTAAAAATGTCAAATTCCTATACTTTTCCCTTTTCTAGAAAATGGGCTTTTTGAACATAAGTCATTGGTATATTTATTCAAATATAAGGAAAAATTGTATCTCCTTTATATGTTTTATGGGTTCACTTAAGCAGTTAACATACAAAGCTGGTTCATGATTAAGGCCTGTCTGTTTACCCAAGAGCATGATTTTGATTTCTATTGTATATACTCATAGTGAGTAATACTCTATGTTCCCATATACTTTCACAAGCTCACACAGTAGTTGTATTGTCCTGTGTACATAGAATGTGAAGTTACAAAAATTCAAATACACTGATAAAAGCTTTATAGGTTGATTAAGTTAATTATAAGTACATCAAAAGATTGAAAGTTACTTGGTTTTCTTTTGGTTCTCAGCTTTTTTAAACACACACACACACACACACACACACACACACACACACACACGGTCAAGTATAAGTTTTCATTTTAACAAGCAAATACACAGAAAGCTCACCAAGGCACTATTCTCTCTCGAAAGTTTCGACCACTAAAATGTGGGTAAAGCAAAGAATATACCACAGCAAGTACTAAAAAAAAATACAGTCATTCAGATTTATATCTGAAGGAGTTTTCGTATGCCTTCAATTTAGCACTGGATTCTGTATATAGACAGCTATACCATTTGGCAGCAGCAATTAACGAGAGAGTCCAATAAAGAGGCGCTATAATGATCACATTTCAGCATGGAAGAACAACACTATATCCAATCTGTTGCCACAATTTGGACACCACGGAGAGCTGAATGGATCGTGACAGAAAACAAGGGTATAAATAAAACCGTGCACAGGCTAGGACCTGAATTTGTGGTGATAGAAATATCCTCAGATCATCAAATACAATCAACAGCAATACCTGGCAAATTTGTCTCCAAATTAAGAAAAAAAGCACCCAGCTCTCACCTTGCACAAACACACACTTCAGTGGTCAGTGACAAATGCAGGCTGCACTTGCAAGCTGAGAGACAGAGCAGCTGCTGGGTCCTGAGCCGCTTAAAGCACATTCGAGCCGACTCAGGTCCTACTGTTTGCTCACTGCAGTTTCTCCCATGACTCCATCGCCCAGGAATGGAAACCACCGGCTGCTCCCCAGCACTGGTGGGCTCCCAGGCTACTGAGCTCAGGTAAAAAATGCTGAGTCCTGCAAGGTCACCACAAGGTGACCACAAGCAAAAGAAGTGTATGGGGGAGAGGAAGGGCTGTCACGGAAAGACCCTAAACTCCAGACACCTTGCCTTTCAGGAGAATCTGAACTCCATAAATCAGAGCTGGGATGATACAAGGTCAGAGAAGTAGTAAATCTGAGAATCCCAAATGGCACACAGCCAATCAGCTAACCCAGGGGCATTCTTTAAGCAATAATCTCTCTCGCTCTCTCTCTCTCTCTCTCTCTCTCTCTCTCTCTCTCTCTCTCTCTCTCTCTCTCTCTCTCGCGTGTGTGTGTGTGTGTGTGTGTGTGTGTGTGTGTGTGTGTGTCTTCTCTCTCTTTCTGTCTTCTGCCCTCTCCCCACCCCACCCCCCTACACTCACGGGAAGACTTCAGTGTAGCTGTTTTAATTGCTCAGACATCCTTCTGGAGCCAAAAAGTTTTTGCTTATGTTTTCCAGGTAGCAGAGCTGAAAGAAGGGTCTTAGAAAATTAAAGTATTTGCCAACATAAAAATAATTCTTTAAGGGCAAAATGATTTCTGGTCCAGAAACTCATATTAATAAAGCCTTACATTTTGTGTCCATACTGGAATTATGTAAACAACTCTCACACTTAAAACAGGAATTTGTTATTAGCATCTGCTTTGTCTACTTCCTTAGCTGGTGGTGTGAGGGGGAAATGGAATGTGTAGGAAAAAATGCTTTATATAAGTAGAGAACTTGAAAAAATGCACTTGCTACATTTTCTTCTCTCTCCAATTGCCCTGGTTAGTACTAGGACTAGTGAATTAGCATCTGTGCTCTTGGGCTTCAAGAAAAGTACTTGTTTCAAGTAGCCTATAAATAGAATTCAAGATTTTATTGAACTGCTGTCCTCTTTGTGGGACAGCAGCTACCACATGGTCAGAGTCAGTTAATTGTGAGCAACGTGAGCTCTGTCTAGTTTTTGAGGCAGAACCAGACCAGCTGAAACTCTGATAGAAAATGCTCATGTGCATGACTGATTTCAGTTCACCAGGTTTTCTGGTGTACTCTATGTGCGAGGCGGTTGGAGAAGTGGATTAATGAAGTGGAAAGGTTAGGAATGGAATTCCAAGTCCACTGCTGAGTTAATTCAGTAACAAATGCATCTGGACATTCATGCTAATTTTCCTACAATTACTTATGCGTTATTTAGTGGTTAGATTGCAGGGGAGGAGGGAAGAGGGGAGGGAGACACAGGAAAGGTGGAGCACAGAAAAGGAACTAACAAGGTGACCGCCTGCCTTATGAGACAAGAAGGACTGGGAGCTTTAGGAAAATTATCTCAGCTGATTCTTGCAATAATCCTATGAGGTAGCTCTTAGGAGTTCATAGACTACGTAGATGAAAATAATTAGTCTGCATGAATCAGTGGTAGAGTTAGAATTTCAATCAAGATATGCATAGCCTGGAGCCCCACAGTCCAAATAAGTTAGTTAACTTATAACTTGCTCAGAAAGAGAAAGCAAATAAAGTTTGGTTTTTATAAAGTGAATAGGGATGGCAAGAATGCAAATTACACAGAAAATGTCTTGAGGATATTTTCTAGTAAAGTTAACCTTTATAAAGGTCCAGAGTTTTTTAGAAAAAATAAGTTTTGATCTTTTTAAACAATTAGCTCATTGCATGATGCAGGAAAAAATTCTGATAGAAAATGCTCATGTGTATGGCTGCTTGTTAGCAATTGCTAATACTTCTTTTTTTAAATTAGATTCTGCCTGTCTTCACACTGAAGAAGCAAATTCAAAGGTCTCTCTGTATTGTAGAATACTCCTGTTTTTCAATATATACCCAATGCATTATTTTATTTTAATTTGCTTAAATTATCAGATCCTTAGGAATGTCCCTAAGGAAGTAAAGCAATCTCTTGAACTTAGACATAGCAGAAGATTTTTTCTACTGGAATATAGGATAGTAGCCATAGTTCTCAGTCCCCAGGTCTGAGGATGTTAATAAAATGGCAGGTTTTCTCTCTCAATTTTATTGGAAGACCAGAGGCAGTCAGAACTGCAGTCCTATATAGTATATGTTTCTGTTCTACTCTTAAGTAAATGTGATTTAAGTTCTAAGAGAAATGTTTACATTGTATCTGCAAGCCAGCAGCCCAATTTACACCAAATCCTCAGTGCAGGTCAAGCTGTTCCTGCCTTCAATCCCCCTTTTCCATATTTTTGAATTTTTTTTTTTTTTGAGAATACCACTGTCTGATTATACCTTGCCTCTGCTATCAAAACTTTCACATGCAAACTATACAATCAAGATCATTCATAAAACCTGCCTTCTTATCCTTCCCAAATCTAGCCTTGGGAAACCATCAATTTGACAGTATTGCAGATAGAGTCAGTTTGTTTGAAGTATTTTTATTAAGGAGTGAAATGACACCGAATAATACCTGAGCCACTGACTAAGGTAGTAGTAGTCAAATAAATAGTAGAAGGAAAAAAATACAGATACTTTTATCTAAAAATTTTGCAAGTTCTATTCTGAATAAAAAATAATAATTAAAAGTCAATCCACATAAGAAAAGATGAGGAGTCTTCAGCTATGTGATGTTTGTTGCATTGCTACTCTAGCTTAGCCTATGCATTTTGAAGCTCACTATGATCTGTTTGTTCCAGTGGCATAATAGTGAACTAAAGAGCATGTTTTTTAAAAAGTTAACATATTGTCTCTCCTGCAGAGCTTATATGTTAACTTTTTTTTAATATATATATTTTTTATTTGAAAATTGTGGGGTACAGTTAAGGGTTAGGTATACAAATATTCATTGTGCAGGTACCCTTGTTGATGAGTGTGCCCCCCTTTCCCCAGACAGATATTGACTACCATTAATCCCACCTCCCTTCCCCTCCCTGCCCCCCCCATACTTTCCTGTATATGTTAACTTTTAAAAAAACATGGACCTCATCAAACTGACGAGCTTCTGCAAAGCAAAAGAAACTGTTAAGAGAGCAGGGAGACAGCCCACAGGAATGGGAAAAAATATTTGCCAACTGTATATTTGACAAAGGCCTAACATCTAGGATCTATAAGGAACTCAAACACACCTAAAGGAAAAAAAAAAACAAAACAGCCCCATTAAAAAATGGACAAAAGACATGAATACATACTTCTCCAAAGAAGATATACTATACAGGCAGCCAACAGACACTTGAAAAAGTGCCCAACCTCACTAATCATTAGAGAAATGCAAATTAAAACCACATCGAGATATGACCTAACCCAGTAATAATGGCCATCATTAACAAAACAAACAACAGATGCAGGCAAGGATGTGGAGAAAAAGGAATGCTTCTACACTGCTAGTGAGAATGCAAACCAGTGCAACCTCTTTGGAAGACAGTATAGAGATTTCTGAAAGAACTAGAAATTGACTTTCAATATGACCCAGCAATTCCCCCATTGGGAATATACCTGGAGGAACTCAAATCATTCCTCAAAAAAGATACCTGCATACGTATGTTTGTTGCAGCTCTATTCGCAATAGCAAAAACATGGAACCAACCATGCTGCCCATCGAAGCTGGACTGGATTTAAAAAAATGTGGTACATATACACAATGGAATATTATGCAGCCATAAAGAAGGACAAATATATGGACTTCGCAGCAACTTGAATGGATTTAGAGTCTATCATACTCAGTGATGTATCACAGAAACAAAGAACAGAGTACCATATGTTCTCACTCATAAGTGGACCTTGAACAATTATAATACTATAAGAAAGGGATTGGCAGTAGTGGGAAACTGCCAGGGTGGGAGAGTGGGGGTGGGATTGGCATTTGAGGGAAACTGCTAGGGGAGGGAGGGGCACAACTCATCAACAAGGGTACCTGTATAATCAATGTTTGTATACCTAACCCTGAATTGTACCCCACATCTTTAAAATTAAAAAAAAGTTAACATATCGTGAGCCCTATAGTGGCATATATAACATATGGCAGAGAAAGAAAACTACTTTCTCATCCCCAAGCCTATTTTATTTCTAAATAAAGGATGAGAAAATTACCAGAGTTGTTTTTTTTTAACTTAGAAACGATTGCATCGATCTTTCAACAAAATAAAATCTACTGGCAAACAAAATAAATTTCAATTATTCAGACATATCAATTCAGAAATAATAAAAATGGAAACGGAATTTTGGCACTTTCTTCCAATTATTATACTTTCCCACTAAGGTATTTTGTTTTTCAAACACTACCACTAGTATTTGCCTCAGAGTAATTAACACAGAAAAAAAAAAAAAAGAGAGAGCATATTGCTTTGCTTCCTCTTTTTCTTTACCTCACAATCTTCATTTATTTTCTCTTGGATTTTGAGATCTTGGTTTTAGAATCACATACAGAGGGTGCCAAAATATGTACATATACACATTTTAAGAAAGAAAAAAACGGTATTAAAATTGTAATACTCAATATATACAGATAACAAACTGCAATTACAAGAGGTGCTCAAAGTGGTTACCATCAGCATTCAGACACTTCTGATGATGGCAGACTAAAAGTAATACATAGGTAAATCTCTTAAAATGTGTATACTTTTTTTTAGCACCTCTGGTATCTAAAAGAAACTTGCACTGAAATATGAAGAAGACATAATTCAGAAAAACAGGTCGACATTTGCAATCACTGAAGCGAGTGAATAAGATGTTTTAATTTTGTTTGGTTCCTGCCAACTTGCCCAATGATAATACCTTCCTGATGCCTCCTAGTGGCAGTGGTTAATCTTACATATCCATGGAAGAGTGCCTTGAAGCCCTTTGAATCTTTCCATGTAAGGTAGAACTGGGTTCGTGGATGAACAGGATAGAGTTGTTTCTGGTTAGTGAACTAATGAAAGCAAGTATTTTTCTAGCAAATTTTCCCATTCCATTTGACTCTTTTTCTCAGGCCTTAGAAACAACTCCATGTGATTATATCCATTAACCACGGAGAGCAAATACTATCAAAACACTGAAAATCATTTAAGTAAAAATTGAGCGTAATCTGAAACGTCCCTGCTTTTAGAGTTTTAATCATCTTATGTAGATATTTAAAGACAATCTAAGCCTGTTCTAGGGAAAGTGGTATAGGCATAGCTTTAAAATCATGAAATTGAACATTTCCTGAACAGTTATAATTTACTGTATTTGTAGCATAATTTTGTTTTTTGCCAGATGGTAATTTTTTTTCTAGATGGGAAAGTTGTATCTCTTAAGGCCTTTAGAACCACTGTCCTGGTTTTATTCTTTTTTTTTTTTGAGTTGGAGTCTCACTTCACTCAAAATCACCTCAGCGTCAACCTGTTGGGTTCCAGCGATCCTTCTGCCTCAGCCTTCCAAGTAACCGGAACTACAGGCACGCACTAGCACACCCAGCTAATTTTGATTTATTGTAGAGACGAAGTCTCATCAAGTTGCCTGTACTGGTCTCGAACCTGCAGCTCAGGCAATCCACTCACCTTGGCCTCCCAAAGTGCTGGGATTACAGGATGAGCCGCCGAGCCTGACCATGTCCTGGTTTTATTCTAACTTTCCTAAATACATTCAAGTAGTTTCAGAAAAGAAAGGAAAAACCAAAACAAAAAAACCAAAAAAAACCTGAAGACTATTTCTATGTGAAGACAGGGGAGGGAATTGCTGAGCACTTAAAGCTATTTTAAAATGTACAAAAACATCACTGGATATATTTGAAATCTTTGTAAAAATGCAGCCTTGTATTATAATTGTGCCCCCAGTCCCCACCTGCCCAGCATAAGACATTATAGTTAAGTGGCTCAGGAAGTCTCTCAGGCACCTGCAGCCTGAACTAACTGATGACGGCATCAAGTGTTACCTCACTAGAGCACTGCATCTAAGACTCCTTCAGGAAGTCTGGGACACATGGGGCCATGGAAGCTTATGTTGCCACCAAGTAAATCCTGAGGGTAAAACCTTCAAAAACAAGTGTGTATGCCTCTAGTTCCTAAATAATATACATATACATATGCCATGGTGTAATCATAATTGAAATTAGAAGATGATATGATTTTTAAGATATTTTATGACCTATTACTGAGTAAAGCACATTAGAAAACAGGGGTGCCATGAGATCTAAATTGTGTAATACATATTTAATAATATAGAAAATCTGAAAAATATGCATTCCAATGATGATAGTTTTTATTGCTATGTAGTGAGATTACAGCAGTTTTACTTTATTATTGATCTTTTTGTATTTTCTATGTTCAGCAATGACTACAATGTAGAAAGAAAAAAAATAGAGAGAAAGAAAGAAAGAAGGAAGGAAGGAAGGAAGGGAAAGAAAAGAAAACTAACTCTAGTTCATGATGTGGGAATCACTTTTGGAAATATGTATTTTGGCAAAGCTAATTTGTCATGCTTATAATCTCTTAAAGCGGAAAGCTTTAGGCCTCAGAGGTTATTACACTACTCTCATCATCTGCATTAAAAACATTCATGGGAGCCAAACATGGTGGCTCATAACTGTAATCCCAACGCTTTTGGAGTCCAAGACAGGAGAATCACTTGAGGTCAGGGGTTCGAGATCAGCCTGGGCAGCAGAAGAAACCTTGTCTCTACAATTTTTTTTTAATTAGGTGGGCACAGTGACATGCCTATAGTTTTAACTACACAGGAGGCTAAAATGGGAGGATCACTTGAGCCCAGGAGTTCAGGCTGCAGTGAGCTATGATCATGCCATGACACTCTAGATGCTGTAGTACTATAAGGAAAATATACAGCAGTTTGTGTTTCATAGATTTTTAGACTATAAAAAGGGGATACAGGTGAGTGTGCATCAATGCATGTGTGTGTATGTGTGTAAACTCCAATACAGAGAGAGAATGCATATGGTACAAATATAAATACCATGATATACATTCATGGATACATAATTATAGTCTTGGGGTAACTGCTTATTTCTCAAAAGAGAATGGTGAACTAACAATACATACATGATCAAGAAAATGTAGTGTCTTCTAAAAAATTATGTTGCTTCAGCACATATTTCAGAGAACTCTTTCCATAATGACACCATAGTTTTATTCAGGGGTGGGAAGGGTACATAGAAGAGATTACTATACATGGCTGATGTTGCTTGACCTCATGTGCACTTTTGTTTATGTTCCTTAATATGTCTTAAACATAACCAGGAGTCAGCTGGCAGAGAACTCAGGATTACAAAAATAATTAAACAAACAAACAAACAAGCAAACATTAGCTTGTTAATTAAGTGGTAGACTTGGGTCCTCAAGGCAAATTTCCTTGAGAGTAGAAGTCCTTGAGTACAGAAGTCTTGAGCCCAAAGTATTTGGACTCAGCTTAAAATTCATTCACTTGCTACTGGTTTGTTTGTTGAAATAACATTTGAGGGATGAGAAAAATAGCAGGACCAAATCCACATCCATTGAGCATTTCACTTTTCAACAGTGAAGTCACAGCCATGGGTTTCCTTTTTAAACTGAAACCATCTTTTTTTCTAACAGGCTAATATGGAGAGAAAGCTTCATTAGCTGACCAGGGCTGTATTTCAGAGAAACAGGATTTGCGCTTTAAACAATTTCATTTGTGTTGGTAGGATCTGCCACTTATGTCAGCAATCTTGGGCAAATTATTTCCCTCTCTATGTTTTAATTTTCTTAACTGTCAAATGTGTTTCCAATCAGATATTGGATGTGGAAATGTTGTATAAACTGAGAGTCTAAAGAGTCATCATTACATGATAATCTGCACTAAATTTTATGAATTTGGCATTACATTGATTTTTAAATGAACTCCATGGCTTTTACTGCCAGGCAGTGCTAAGTAATGACACAGTATAAAGGCATATGGCCATCAGCTCACACTAGTATTTATTCATAAAGAAAAGGATAAAGGAATGATGCATAAAAGTTGAATTCCTAAACATTTTCATACAGATTTTGTGGCTGCACAACTTTTCAAACTGGCTAAATTGTGATTCTCAAAATATATCTTCTGGGAACTACCTCCCTCCACAAGTCCCATGACATTTCCCATTAAAAAACAAAAAGGTCCATATAACAACAATCTGTTGTGAAAATGGTTATTGTGACATCTTTCTAGAGCAGGGAGGACTAGGAATAAACAAGTGGGCACAGGCAATAGTGGAGGCAGTAAACAGCTCTACCCACAACAGGGAATCAATAAATGTTAACTAGCTGAAGAGAAGAAAACAAACAGAAGAACGGTTTCACTGGGGAAGAAGAGGACCCAGTGTAGAAAAGTAATTTAAAAGTGGAGCTCTATTTTTCTCCAGTGAAAAGATATATTACCTAAAACAAGTTTTTACCTTCTCACGAAAGTTCTCAGCACTGTGTGCTCTGTAATATTAGAAGCAGAGGGATGCATTGAAAGAGACCGGGTGACATCTAATTGAGGCCCTTTTGTTGATAAAACTAATCACCCACTGGTGTGGTCTTGAACACTTCTTTCTGATTTACAAGGTCTCAAATCAGGCTAAAATGGTCAAGAGAATAAAAAAATCCATGTGAAATGAGAAGTATTATGCTTTGCCTTTTTCTTTTCTGAAGAAAAACCAACTAATTATGGAATGATGACTTAGTGGGTATAATTATTTTCATTCTACAGATAAGGAAAATGAGTCTTAAGAAAATTCAGTGTCACTCTATCACAAGATCAGTATCATACAGTAAGTGGCAGTAATGTAACATTTTCCTAGTTTATGTTATATAACCCAAGGATAGGGGCATGGATTTTGAAAGGTAAGGTGGTGGGAATACTAGACACAAATAATGGTAATTTTAAAAATTTCATCAAAACAAAGCAATAGACATTGGAGATAGATCCTAACCGAAGGTCAAAATTTTATATTAAATACCTCAGGAAAGGCTTTACACCGAAAGGATTACTTTCACTGTACTGTTTATTTTTAGTTTTAATAATACAATCAGACATAAAACTTTTAATCCTAGTCAAATAAATTATGTTGAAAAACTTCCACTTTGCATCTGTTAATTTCTCAAGTAAATTATTCGATACGTTTTTGCACATTGTAGGATGTCTTCATCTAATTTGAATCCAGCAGTTCCTTCTCATTTAAGGATAAGATAGATACAGAAAAATGAATATCCATATGCATAAGAATGAAGTTGGACCCTTATCTCCCACCATATACAAAAAAACCCAAAAAAACCTCAAAATGGATTAAAAACTTAATGTAAGACCTGAAACTGTAAAGCTACAAGATGAAAATGTAGAAAAAAGCTTTCTGACATTGGTCTGGACAGTGATTTTTTTTGGATATAACCTCTAAAGCACAGCCAGCAAAAGTACAATAGACAAATGAAACTGGACCAAGATAAAAAGTTTATTTCCAGCAAAGGATACAATCAACAATGTGAAGAGAAAACCTACAAAATGGGAGAAAAAATTTGCAAACCATTCATTTTTTTTTTTTTTTGAGTTGGAGTCTCACTCTGTCACCCAGACTGGAGTGCAGTGGCTGCTCCTGGCCACTGCAGCCTCTACCTCTACCTGCTGGGCTCCGGCGATTCTTCCGCCTCAGCCTTCCAAGTAGCTGGAACTACAGGCGCGCGCTACCACGCCCAGCTAATTTTTTATTTTATTGTAGAGATGAGGTCTCGCCAAGTTGCCCAGGCGGGTCTCGAACCCACAGGCTCAGGCAATCCACTCACCTCAGTCTCCCAAAGTGCTGGGATTATAGGCTGAGCCACTGAGCCCGGCTGCAAACCATATACTTGATAAGAAGTTACTATTCAAAATATGTAAGTAACAGAAACAACTCAATAGAAAGAAAACATATGATTCAATTAAAAAATGAGCAAAATGAGGCTAGAAATTTCTCAGGAGAAGACAGGCAAGTGGCCAACAGATATATGAAATGGTATTCAACATCTCTAACCATCAGGTAAGTGCAAATCAAAACTACAATTTGTTATCGATCACTGCACACCTATTAGAATGGCTATTACCAGAAAGACAAGAGACAAATGTCAAGAAGGATGTAAAGAGAACTCCACTTTGTACTGTTGGCTAGAATGTAAATTGGTACAGTCATTACAGAAAAAAGTATGGAAATTCCTTAAAGAAATTAAAAAAATTAAACTACTATATCATCCAGTAATCCCGCTTCTGGGTACATATCCAAAGGTAGTGAAATTAGTGTCTCAAAGAGATATCTGCACTCATATGTTTACTGCCATATTATTCACAATAGCCAAGATATAAAATCAGCCTAAACATTCCATGAAAGATGAATGGGTAAAGAAAATGCAGTGTGTACATATATATAACATATACACACACACAATAATTTTATTATATATGTATATATATATATACATACATATATATAAAACATCCATATGGTAGGAGTTATCTGCTTTGATTATGAAGGAAAAAGGCCCCCAAAACAGCAACTACATAAGACAGCAAAAAATAGTTTTCTTTGGTGAGAAAACTTTGATACACACACACACACACACACACACACACACACACACACACACACACACACACTATTCAGTCTTTAAAAAGAAGGAAACGTCATCTGTGGCAACATAAATGAGCCTGGGGGACAGTATGCTAAGTAAAATAAGACAGCATTGAGGAAGAAAAGGAACCACAGAGAGGGGCTGGAGAATGGGAGAAACGGAAAGATATTGATCAAGAGGCACACAGTTTCATTTAGGCAGGATTAATAAGTCTTGGTGATCAGTAGTATGCTTGTAGTATGAAAACTATACTTATAACACTGTGCTGTATACTTAAAATTTGCTAAGAAAGTAGATTTTAAAGATTCTTACCACAAAAAATATAAAACTATCTGAGTTGATGGATAATATTAATTAGCTTGAGTGTGGTAATCATTTCACAATGTCCACAAATATCAAAATATCAGGTTGTATAGCATAAATATATACAATCCTTATTTGTCATTTGTACCTCCATAAAGCTGGGGAAGGAAGAAGAAAAAAATAAAATAAAATAGGTCATTCACAATTATCAACAACAACAAAAGGACATGAGAGAGCTCTATTAAGCAAGACTTTTAATTATTTAGATACTTTCCACTTTGAAGAATTATAGTATAAGTCAAAAATATGAAAAAGACTGTAGAAATTTTATACGTGATGATATTGACACTTTTGGACAAAAAGTCTCTTGTCCAAATTCACATAGATATTGATCATTTGAAATAGGTCTAGAAAACACAATGAGATTCTCCATGTGGTTGCTTTTCTACTTTACTACAAAGTTTTGTCTCATGATTCATTAGGTCTTTTATTACCTATTGCTATAGCTCTGCTGTTCCAGTTAGTCAAAGTAAAGCAGTTATAGAACAATCCAAATGGATTGTTTCCCTGTTGCTACTGTGCACACCGCCTGTTTTGAGTGTTGGGTGCATTGAGGTGTACCAAGGTAGTTCCTGTTCTGTAATGGTCTTTAAAGAAGAGCATGACTATTTCTGAGAGTCATCCAAGGAAGAGCATGACTATCAGAAACAGTCGTGCTCTTCAGTCATCCTGGGATGAGGTAGTTCCTTTAAAAAGAAAATATACCCAGGAGAAGGCTCTCAAGAAGTGGAAAAAGAAACTATTTTCTGGTTCTCAGACATGGTCTAAGCTTTGAGGAATGCGGAAGTCTTAGAAGAGCCTCCTATTTCTTAAGATGGCACCAACAGCATTGAGAAAGAAAAGGAACCATGGTGTAATTAAGGCAGGTCGCCCTGGAGAGCAGGTGGTATTTTATGGCCAGATGATTTAGTTGTTGTTGTTATCCTTTGTTTTCCTTAGGTCTTTTGTAAGAATCCAGTCTTGTATCAGATGTTCCTCTGGCTATAATCAGGAAGGTTTGATTGGTAAATTAATAAATTATAAAATCGAGAAGCCCTGTGAAGTCATCGTGGTGATGAAAGTAAGCAGCTAATGGAAACATATCTCCTGAAGGAAAGAAGACTCCCAAGGAACTCGGGGAAAGGTAACTGGAGGTATGAGTTTCATCTGAGACTCTCTTTATTGACAGCCTGGAGAACTTGGGTTTTGCTGTTAAGACTGAAAGTGGTTTTCTTAAAGCAGCAGAAGATATTTTTTGACGAGGAAAATAAATCTAGGTTAGAGTTTCAAATGTTGTGTTAGATTTCATCTATATTCTGAATGAAGTGTGAATTAGTTTCTTCTTTGGAAATTAATGGATGGTATCAAAATAATCTTAAATTCAAAATATCACTTTCATAGTTATTAAAACACTCATAAACCTACTTTTGAAATGTATCCTATAAACAGCAAGATTTATTTTAATTAGCTATTATTATCCAGTAATCATGTTATAAAAAAGAGATGAAAATGATTTTTCGGAAAGGTGACAACTTTTCACCTATATTTACTGCAGTATTATTCACAATAGCCAAGATATAAAATCAGCCTAAACATTCCATGAAAGAGGAATGGATAAAGAAAATGCAATGTATTCAAATATATAACATATACACACATTCTGATACTATCATAAAACACATTTATTGTAAGGGTAGAAAATACTAATTATATCACCAGCTTTTATTTGGCTACACACATATATTCAGAACAGAAGAGTTTTATGACCATATTTGAAAAAAGATGCTAAAATCAATTTTGCAAGTAATACATGTATTCAGTTTTCTCTGCCTCTTCCCATTGATTGTGAATTTATTCACATAATAACAAAATATGTAAAGATTTTCTTCAATCTACAAATAACTGCTCTTAATTGGGATTGTATCTTCATCATCAATATTTTCTATTTGTGCTCCACTCTTAGTGGGATCAAATAATACACGTTTAAGTAATAGCGTTGAAAAGTAGAATTTTAGAGTAAAACCTTCTTAGAAATTTTGTCATAAAGATCAATTAGCATGAATGCGAGAGGCAGAGAAGATGGCGGGTGATAGTGAGAGCCTCTTACATACTAAGTCTTCCCTGGGCTGGCAGCTCACTGCTCCTGACTATGTCTCTACCGGTATTCAACAGCAGATGAATTCCCATCTGCTGGATCCCACGTTCTGGAGTGAACTCACCCCTAGGGTGAGTAGTAGTGGGGAAACATCTGCTAAAGAGAAAGAAAGCTTTACATCTACATAATTCTAATATTTGTGTTTAAAATATTTCATAACAATTCAACATCTTGAGACAAAGCCTTTGGATCTACACTAATTTCAAATACTGCCATCTTTAGTAGCTAATAAACATCTCAAGGGGCACAAAAAGCAGAGGATCTCAGCATTAGAAAACTTGTCGGTGACCATGGGATTCAAACCCCTATCTTTTAATTAAGTTAAAAATATTGATTAAACTATATTTTTTTCTCTTAACTAAAGTTGAACTTTAACATTGTGAGAGAAATCTTCCAAACCATTTACAAATATGGAAATATTTGTAAAGGTACTTTATGTTATGAGCCTTCAGGGTCACTCATGAAAAGTAAAGCCACCAGGTAAATACTGAGGGTGTATTGATTAGTAGATGTGTTACTTCATACTATCTTCTTTTTGATTAATTTTAAAAACATTTAGTTGTTTGTGACAATATCCCACATTTCTAGTGAGCATGTGTAATACTAATTTTGTAGTTCTATAAATAAAAAAAAAATGACACTGGAGAAACCTTTTTTTTTTTAATTGGGGTGAGAGAATGAAGTGTTGATATGTAGCCAGTTTGTGGTAAAAAAACAATTTAATATTTCATTTAAAACTGTGCATTACATTTGGAAAGTAGAGAATCACCAGAATAGAAGAGGCAACAGAAGTTTGAGGACAAAAGATTTTCTCTATAATACCATTGGAATATTAAACGTTATAAAGGATGCTCAGAAAATGAGGAGACTGACGTGAAACAGCTGAAAGACTTGTCCCAGATCACTCAGCCTTTTTTTTTTTCTTCTTCAGTTGGAGTCTCACTTTGTCGCTCAGACTGGAGTGCAGTGGCTGCTCCCGGCCACTGCAGCCTCGACCTGCTGGGCTTTGGCGATCCTTTCGCCTCAGCCTTCCAAGTAGCTGGAACTACAGGCACGCACTACCATGCTCGGCTAATTTTTTAATTTATTGTAGAGATGAGGTCTCGCCAAGTTGCCCAGGCGGGTCTCAACCCACGGGCTCAGGTAATCCACTCACCTTGGCCTCCCAAAGTACGGGATTACAGGCTGAGCCACCGAACCCGGCCTACTCAACCTTATTAAGTGGAAAATCTGTAAGTAGTAATTGTTACGTTCCAAGGGAAGCAGCACCCACCTTTCCCCATCTGCTCCTCCACCCACCGATCCCCTATTCACCCCTCCACCCCAAGCCCACATCCACATACCTTGCTTGAAGCTTCCCGGAACCTGCCACCAGCTGCCCAGAAGGGCCAGACAAGGACTTTCCAGCCCACGCCAGACATGACGCTTCCAGCCCACGCCGGATGCGTGCCTTTGTCTCCTTGCTTCACTGCCACCCCCAACACCCTCTCAGATACAGCACCCTTAAAAACCCAAGCCCGCCCCTCCTTGGGCACAACTCCCCTGGCCCATCTTCCTGGATCACGGGACCTCACCCGTGAGTTTCTCCCCCAATAAATGCTTGGTTTGTACTGGCCCTTTGTCCTGTGCCTCTTTCAGTATCTCCAAACGTTACATCTTGGTGCCAAAACCTGGGAGGTGACTGAGCCACACAGGCCTCACCTCCCAGCTCAGGGGCCTCCTGCCCAGATGCCTCCAACCCGAACTGCCAGTCTCCGACCCACTCCTCCACTCAGACTTTCTGAGGTGAGTTCCCCCTGTGTCAGTCTCTCTTTCCTCCTCGGGGTCTCCCTATCAGAAGTCACAGCTGTGCTAGGGAAAACCCTCCATTCTGGTCAGCGATAAATCTTGGGGACCTCCTATTTATCCTGACCTTCACTCTGTCCCGCCGGTCTTTGCCTGAATAGGGATGCCTTTTCAGATTCAGTCAGGCCCCGGAAATTTAGATTGACATGGTAACCAACCCTCCAAATCTAATTCTAAGACGCCTCTGGGCTGTCTTCTCAGTAATCTT